>NC_092107.1:4496385-4796385 GCF_045679555.1 Salvelinus alpinus
ATAATGTTGATATCATGGATGGTCATTCTTGCATCTGTAGCGCTGTCTATAAATTTGAGATTGCTTTGTTATTGTTTGAACTGCAGATCATCCCTTTATCTAGCTGTTCTTGTCTTGTCTTGCCACACAGGAGTTCCAGGAGGTGCAGGAGCAGGCCTAGGAGCTGGAGGACTTGGCGGAGTACCAGGAGGGGGAGGGGGGGGTGTACCTGGGGCTGGAGGTGAGCCTAAAAGTATACTACACATTTATCACTAATCTCATCTCAGTGGTGCTGCTCTTTACTGTGTAGATTAAGGACTTTATTCAGTTATGATATTGTAAACTAGATGGTTATATTTGGCAAAAATCTTTAATCATCTTTAGACTATAAAAATCACGAGTGATTAACTTTTTGCATTTTAGGATATAATCCTGCGGTGGCCAAAGCAGCTAAATATGGTAAATAATCACTCAAAACAGCAACATCAGAATTGGTACATTGATTAAATTCATACTGTTAACTCATTTAGTTCCACTGTTAACTATCTGAATTTAGACATGCTTCTGAAATCCAATGGTTTTCTTGTGTCTCTCTACACAGGACTCCCAGGAGGAGGTGCAGGCGGTCTTCCAGGTGCTGGATTAGTTGCAGGAGGAGTAGGAGGAGTACCAGGAGCTGGGGCTGGAGGTACAGTAAGGAGCACCATTGGGGTGCAGGATGTCATGTAGTTTGACTCTACTGTATGTCTACTGTAATGGCTTGGCGGAATTTCCTTTTTAATGAATTAACGTTTTACATTTCAGGATATAATCCTGCTGCGGCCAAAGCCGCTAAATATGGTAGGAAACATCACTCAGAACAGCAACATCAGAGTTGGTACATTGGTTTTAGCTCATGCTGAAATGTCTGTCCACTTTTAACCAACCCTTGTTTTCATGTCACCCTCCCCCACAGGAGTTCCAGGAGGAGCAGGCGCAGGGTTAGGAGGAGCTGGAGGTAGGCTAAACACCTCTGAATGGAGGAAAATACTACATACCTCTACTACAGTATGTTTTCCTAGCTATAGCTTAAACTAAAGTACAGTCAGGTCCAAAATTATTGACACCCTTGATAAAGACTGAGATGAGACTGAGATGGCCATGGCAAAATGTTGATTTTGGGGTCAATTAATTAACCATTTCTTTGTTGATGTTGATGTCTGTTTAGGATTATTGTCTTGATGGAAGATCCACTTACGGCCAAGCTTAAGTTCCGTTTTTCGATGCCAAGCCCACCACTGGTGTGCATGGCCAAAGAGTTCTGTTTTCATGTACATTTACATTTACATTTAAGTCATTTAGCAGACGCTTTTATCCAGAGCGACTTACAAATTGGTGCATTCACCTTATGATATCCAGTGGAACAACCACTTTACAATAGTGCATCTAACTCTTTTAAGGGGGGGGGGGGGTTAGAAGGATTACTTTATCCTATCCTAGGTATTCCTTAAAGAGGTGGGGTTTCAGGTGTCTCCGGAAGGTGGTGATTGACTCCGCTGACCTGGCGTCGTGAGGGAGTTTGTTCCACCATTGGGGTGCCAGAGCAGCGAACAGTTTTGACTGGGCTGAGCGGGAACTGTACTTCCTCAGAGGTAGGGAGGCGAGCAGGCCAGAGGTGGATGAACGCAGTGCCCTTGTTTGGGTGTAGGGCCTGATCAGAGCCTGAAGGTACGGAGGTGCCGTTCCCCTCACAGCTCCGTAGGCAAGCACCATGGTCTTGTAGCGGATGCGAGCTTCAACTGGAAGCCAGTGGAGAGAGCGGAGGAGCGGGGTGACGTGAGAGAACTTGGGAAAGTTGAACACCAGACGGGCTGCGGCGTTCTGGATGAGTTGTAGGGGTTTAATGGCACAGGCAGGGAGCCCAGCCAACAGCGAGTTGCAGTAATCCAGACGGGAGATGACAAGTGCCTGGATTAGGACCTGCGCCGCTTCCTGCGTGAGGCAGGGTCGTACTCTGCGAATGTTGTAGAGCATGAACCTACAGGAACGGGTCACCGCCTTGATGTTAGTTGAGAACGACAGGGTGTTGTCCAGGATCACGCCAAGGTTCTTAGCACTCTGGGAGGAGGACACAATGGAGTTGTCAACCGTGATGGCGAGATCATGGAACGGGCAGTCCTTCCCCGGGAGGAAGAGCAGCTCCGTCTTGCCGAGGTTCAGCTTGAGGTGGTGATCCGTCATCCACACTGATATGTCTGCCAGACATGCAGAGATGCGATTCACCACCTGGTTATCAGAGGGGGGAAAGGAGAAGATTAATTGTGTGTCGTCTGCATAGCAATGATAGGAGAGACCATGTGAGGATATGACAGAGCCAAGTGACTTGGTGTATAGCGAGAATAGGAGAGGGCCTAGAACAGAGCCCTGGGGGACACCAGTGGTGAGAGCACGTGGTGCGGAGACAGATTCTCGCTACGCCACCTGGTAGGAGCGACCTGTCAGGTAGGACGCAATCCAAGCGTGGGCCGCGCCGGAGATGCCCAGCTCGGAGAGGGTGGAGAGGAGGATCTGATGGTTCACAGTATCAAAGGCAGCCGATAGGTCTAGAAGGATGAGAGCAGAGGAGAGAGAGTTAGCTTTAGCAGTGCGGAGCGCCTCCGTGACACAGAGAAGAGCAGTCTCAGTTGAATGACTAGTCTTGAAACCTGACTGATTTGGATCAAGAAGGTCATTCTGAGAGAGATAGCAGGAGAGCTGGCCAAGGACGGCACGTTCAAGAGTTTTGGAGAGAAAAGAAAGAAGGGATACTGGTCTGTAGTTGTTGACATCGGAGGGATCGAGTGTAGGTTTTTTCAGAAGGGGTGCAACTCTCGCTCTCTTGAAGACGGAAGGGACGTAGCCAGCGGTCAAGGATGAGTTGATGAGCGAGGTGAGGTAAGGGAGAAGGTCTCCGGAAATGGTCTGGAGAAGAGAGGAGGGGATAGGGTCAAGCGGGCAGGTTGTTGGGCGGCCGGCCGTCACAAGACGCGAGATTTCATCTGGAGAGAGAGGGGAGAAAGAGGTCAAAGCACAGGGTAGGGCAGTGTGAGCAGAACCAGCGGTGTCGTTTGACTTAGCAAACGAGGATCGGATGTCGTCGACCTTCTTTTCAAAATGGTTGACGAAGTCATTAGCAGAGAGGGAGGAGGGGGAGGAGGATTCAGGAGGGAGGAGAAGGTGGCAAAGAGCTTCCTAGGGTTAGAGGCAGATGCTTGGAATTTAGAGTGGTAGAAATTGGCTTTAGCAGCAGAGACAGAAGAGGAGAATGTAGAGAGGAGGGAGTGAAAGGATGCCAGGTCCGCAGGGAGGCGAGTTTTCCTCCATTTCCGCTCGGCTGCCCGGAGCCCTGTTCTGTGAGCTCGCAATGAGTCGTCGAGCCACGGAGCAGGAGGGGAGGACCGAGCCGGCCTGGAGGATAGGGGACATAGAGAGTCAAAGGATGCAGAAAGGGAGGAGAGGAGGGTTGAGGAGGCAGAATCAGGAGATAGGTTGGAGAAGGTTTGAGCAGAGGGAAGAGATGATAGGATGGAAGAGGAGAGAGTAGCGGGGGAGAGAGAGCGAAGGTTGGGACGGCGCGATACCATCCGAGTAGGGGCAGTGTGGGAAGTGTTGGATGAGAGCGAGAGGGAAAAGGATACAAGGTAGTGGTCGGAGACTTGGAGGGGAGTTGCAATGAGATTAGTGGAAGAACAGCATCTAGTAAAGATGAGGTCAAGCGTATTGCCTGCCTTGTGAGTAGGGGGGGAAGGTGAGAGGGTGAGGTCAAAAGAGGAGAGGAGTGGAAAGAAGGAGGCAGAGAGGAATGAGTCAAAGGTAGACGTGGGGAGGTTAAAGTCACCCAGAACTGTGAGAGGTGAGCCATCCTCAGGAAAGGAACTTATCAGGGCGTCAAGCTCATTGATGAACTCTCCAAGGGAACCTGGAGGGCGATAAATGATAAGGATGTTAAGCTTGAAAGGGCTGGTAACTGTGACAGCATGGAATTCAAAGGAGGCGATAGACAGATGGGTCAGGGGAGAAAGAGAGAATGTCCACTTGGGAGAGATGAGGATCCCAGTGCCACCACCCCGCTGACCAGAAGCTCTCGGGGTGTGCGAGAACACGTGGGCAGACGAGGAGAGAGCAGTAGGAGTAGCAGTGTTATCAGTGGTAATCCATGTTTCCGTCAGTGCCAAGAAGTCGAGGGACTGGAGGGAAGCATAGGCTGAGATGAACTCTGCCTTGTTGGCCGCAGATCGGCAGTTCCAGAGGCTGCCTGAGACCTGGAACTCCACGTGGGTCGTGCGCGCTGGGACCACCAGGTTAGAGTAGCAGCGGCCACGCGGTGTGAAGCGTTTGTATGGTCTGTGCAGAGAGGAGAGAACAGGGATAGACAGACACATAGTTGACAGGCTACAGAAGAGGCTACGCTAATGCAAAGGAGATTGGAATGACAAGTGGACTACACGTCTCGAATGTTCAGAAAGTTAAGCTTACGTTGCAAAAAATCTTATTGACTAAAATGATATAGTACTGCTGGCTGGTGAAATAGGCTAGCTAGCAGTGGCTGCGTTGTTGACTTTGTTTGAAAGTGTAGCTGGCTAGGTAACCTCTAACTGGCTAGGTAACCTCGACAATTACTCTAGACTACACAATTATCTTGGATACAAAGACGGCTATGTAGCCAGCTAAGATCAAACAAATCAAACTGTTGTACTGTAATGAAATGAAATGTAATACTACCTGTGGAGCAAAGCGGAATGCAACTACTCGCTCCAACCCGGAAGTGCGTATCGTAGAGGGAGAGGCAATAGAAGTGTTGTTTCTTGTATTATTGTCTTTTGTGTCTTTAGAGGACTGCTTCACCTTAATGTCCCCTTTCCCTTTTCTTCTGTCCTTATTTTGTCCCACTTTGTCCCTTCTTTGTCCCTTCTTCTCTTCTGCCAACTAGACACTCTTTGTTAGCTAGCTAGCTTCTTCCAGGAATGTCCCTAGCAACTGCCTAGCAACAGGTAAACAACTTAGCTAGCTAAGAAAACGGTATAATTTTATGAAAAATTTTTACTTTTTCAAAAGCCTTTCTTCTTTGTTTGCTGCTTGTTTGGTCTCCTATTCAGTTTGCAGTTTTCTTTTGATTTTTTTTCGATGTACTTTACTCTAAAAAAAACATTTAAATTTCAATATTTGTAGGAGCTCATGTCATATGACTATAGCACTACCTGGAGTTTGATCAACAGCATTGGCACTTGGCTTGGAATGGGTGCTATGGTCAGATGACATGAACATAGAGCTCTTTGGCCATGCACACCACTGGTGAGTTTAGCATTGAAAACAGAAGCATATGCAAAAAAGTACCTCATACCTACTGTAAAATAGGATGGTGGATCTTTGGCTATCTTTGGCTAGATAATAACCCAAAGCACTAATCAAAATCCACAAAGAAATTGATAATTTACCACATAACCAGCATTTTGCAATAGCCATCTCAGTCTCCGGATTCGAACCCCATTGAATACCTGTGGTTTAAATTGAAGAGCGCAGTCCATAACCACAGACAAAGGACATCAAGGTTCTGGAAAGGTTCTGTTTGGAGGAATAGTCTAAGATCCCTCCCAACATGTTCTCCAATCTCATAAAACTCTGTGTCTTTATCCTCGCAAGGAGAGGGTGCTAGAGTATTGAAAACAGGTGTGCCAATCATTTTTTATCTAAATCTATTTCTCTGAGCAAATGTCAATTGTATTAACATCAATATAATTCCACAATTTTTTGGGAGCATACAATATAGCTCAGTATTTGTATTATTTATTTAATAGTCTTTTTTGCTCATCTTTATCAAGGGTGCCAACAATTATGTACCCCACTGTACATTATCCCAGCTACTGGGCTCTGCATGAAGCTGTTATGAAGGTGATGTGCCTTGCTCAAGCAGACCCCAACCTGAGAGTTGGTAACCAGTGCATTTTGCCTGTAGACATCCTTGTACATGCATTATAATTCTGTATTGTCTTGACTCCTATCAAGTGCACTAACCTGGATTGGCACTGCAGCTTTAAACTCAATGTAGCAGATATCTTTAACACCATCACCATTTTCATCATCTCTGAACAGGCTATGGAGTGGGAGCCAGGCCTCCCTATTACGGTGAGGATAACTAACCAAAACATCCCAAAGCTGCCCAGGCCACAGCCTTTACAATGCTGTTAACACACCATCACTGAAGGGCTTCGTTCTTTGGCTTAGCTAGCTCCAACTCACACCAGTCTTTTTTAATAATAGAAATGATCATACTGTATAGTGTAATATGCTGTATGGATGTTACCCTCCCTATAGGTGTTCCAGGGAGTGCTGGATTTGGGGGAGCAGGGGCTTTTCCAGGGGCTGGAGGTACCTTGTCTAATTATTGCACTATAGTATCTTACGCTTGTAGCAATTTCATGAATTCATTCATAGCATAAACTACTACTTGAGGAGACTCAGAAATCCATGGTAAGACAAATGTTCATGATCAAGTTCATTTGAATCATTAAAATGTACAGTCATTTCTACCCTCCAGTCACTCTGTGCTGTCTGCTGCTAATTTATGGGGCTAGAAATGCAGTTGTATTTTGCTATTCAAGCCAGGAAGGATGATGTAAGTTAATTTAATTATTTTTTATTTTAGGATACAACCCTGCCACCAAAGCTGCTAAATATGGTAAGAAAACTACATTTTAAACAACTTCAGGCTCATTCAGTGTTGGTACATTGCTTAATTTATGCTGATATTCTTCTTGTGACCCTCCACCATAGGAGTACCAGGAGGTGCGGGAGCAGGCCTAGGAGCTGGAGGACTTGGAGGAGCAGGAGGAGGGGTACCAGGGGCTGGGGCTGGAGGTATCTCATCATGGTCTAAGGCTTATAACAATTTAATGAATCGATAGTATAAACCAGTGCTTGGCAACAGGATTATCTGAAGTGATATTTATATCTCATGATCTTATTACATTTCGGGATATGGGGCTGGAAATGCAGTTTTGTTATATTATCCAAGTCAGGAGTGATGTTTTGAATTATTGTCATTGTTTGTATTTCAGGATACAATCCTGCTGCCGCTGCCAAAGCTGCTAAATACGGTAAGAAAATCACTCCATATCAGGCCAGACTCATTCAGTGTTGATACAATACATACATACATACATTCAGTGTTGATACAAGTTGAATTTGAAATCCAATGTTCGGTTTTTTTCCTCGACCATAGGGGTCCCAGGAGGTGCATGGGCAGGCCTAGGAGCTGGAGGTCTTGGAGGAACAGGAGGGGTACCAGCAGGAGGAGCTGGGGCTGGAGGTAAGTCATGATGCTTGACTTCTCCAATCCATTCACACTGTTTTGTATGCTACTGCATTATGTGGCTTGGAAAGTGTGACTTTGAAAATATTTTTTTTAATCTATTAATTAATTTATTTGTAGGGTATAATCCTGCTGCTGCCAAAGCTGCTAAATATGGTAAGAAGAAAAGTGACAAGTCTACTGTATCTTTTCAATTGTTAAGTTAGCCATGACTTAACAACAAAATCTTGATGTTTTCTACCTCAGGAGTCACCGGAGGTGCAGGAGCAGGCCTAGGAGCTGGAGGAGCAGGAGGAGTACCTGGAGGAGGAGCAGGGGGTGTACCTGGGGCTTTAGGATATAATCCCGCTGCAGCCAAAGCTGCTAAATATGGTAATATTACTCAAAACAACAATGCTAGTCTCATTCAGTGTTGGTTTATGGTATACATGACTTGTAAATACAATACTTTTTCTCTACAACAGGAGTTCCAGGAGGTGTAGGAGCAGGCCTAGGAGCTGGAGGACTTGGAGGAGCAGGAGGAGGAGGATATGGAGGAGCAGGAGGGGCTGGGGCTGGAGGTACCTAATCATAGTTAATGGGCTATAACTATTAAAATCAAGTCTGATATCTTTAATTTATTAACTCAAATTTATTCACCAGGATATAACCCTGCTGCGGCCAAAGCTGCTAAATATGGTAAGAAACATCACTCAGAACTGCAACATCAACATTGGTGCATTGGTTGAATTTATTGTAAACATTTTGTCCGTTATTGCTTTCTGCATCCACCATAGGAGTTCCAGGAGGTGCAGGAGCAGGCCTAGGAGCTGGAGGAGTACCAGGAGGAGGAGGGGATGTACCTGGGGCTGGAGGATATAATCCCGCTGCAGCCAAAGCTGCTAAATATGGTAGAACAATCACTCAAAACAGCAACATCAGAGTTGGTACAGTGGTTGAATTCATGCTGACATTTCGGGTTTTAAAATCAGATAATTTCCATGCGAACACACAGGAGTTCAAGGAGGTGTAGGAACAGGCCTAGGAGCAGGAGGACTTGGAGGAGCAGGAGGAATACAGGGAGGAGTACCTGGAGGAGGAGCAGGGGTTGTCCCTGGGGCTGGAGGATATAATCCTGCTGCGGCCAAAGCTGCTAAATATGGTAAGAAAAATGTACATCAGTTGAATTCATAATGACATTTCTGTCAATGTTTTACAGTACTACCGTGTGTCTGCTCATGATGTGCCCTCTCCTGTGTTATAGGTCAGGGGGCTGCTGGTGGGCCAGGGGGTGGATATGGTGGTGTGCCTGCTGGAGGATATCCCAGGCCTGGGAGTACGTATACCAAAGGAAGGGTCTGGGGGAGGAGTGGAAGTAAAAGCAGTGTTCACACATACAATATGTATTTGTTCCTATGTACAATACATCTATATGTAGTTTGTAAACTTTGCATAGGGGTAGAGTTGGCTTTATATACAGGTTTAAGCTGTGGAGTTAGTGTGTTTGAGCAGAGGGTTTGGTTTTAAGGTAAAGTGGGGTACATTGCCTTATAGTGCTACTAGGTTGATGATGTTCCATGTTTTGACTGACAGGCTATGGGGGATATGGAGGGGCAGCAGGAGGGGCAGGAGCTGGAGGTACGTTTCCAGTGATGCCAACTTGATATACTGTAATATCATGAATTGATAGCATAAACTAGTGTTAGTAATACTACTGTATCATGAGGCTTGGGGTGCAAGAGTGATGTTTTTAATTTATAAATTTTTTACATTTCAGGATATAATCCTGCTGCGGCCAAAGCTGCTAAATATGGTAAGAAGAAGAAGAGTAACAAGTATACTGTATCTTAGGCAGTTCTGAATGGAGACATTATTTAAAAATAATACAATTTTCTTCTTGTGGTCCTAGGAGCTGGAGGAGCTGGCCTAGGAGCTGGAGGAGCTGGCCTAGGAGCTGGAGGAGCCGGCCTAGGAGCTGGAGGAGCCGGCATAGGAGGAGCAGGAGGAGGGCCAGGGACTGGGGCTGGACCAGGATATGGAGGTTTGCACAGAAGTTGAAATCTAATGTAATCTGGAAGAGTTAATACTGTTGGTTATGATTGGGGAGCTTTGGTCTGTCTTATCAAACCATTTATGAGGTCATTTATAAACGTTGCTATTTGTTTTGTATTGCAGGCTATGGAGGATATGGAGGGGTACCAGCAGGAGGGGCTGCCGCTGCTGCCAAAGCTGCTAAATATGGTATTTTATCCTCTCCAGGATTTTGAAAAATGTACTGCCTAACCGTTGTATTAATATACTGTATTGATATACTGCCGGTGGTGCCAAACCCCCTAAATAAATTAGATTTTTTTTCCCACTGGGTTTCAAAGAAGCAACCATTAGATATTACATGTTGTTTAAACCACCAAATAATAACATCCTGAGCCTGATCTGTAGGAGTTCCAGGAGGAGCTGGCGTGGCCGGGAGAGCAGGAGGGGTACCCGGGGCTGGATATGGAGGTGAGTCCGTTTTGGATTTGCCCTGTAAATGTACTGTACTATATGCTACACATTATGTTGATCTCTGTAAAGGGTGGCTTCCTAGACAGAGATGAAGAATAAAAAACAGTTTCATTGGACATTCTCCATTGAGCTTGCTTTTTAGTAACCGCCCCCCAATTGTTTTAGTGAGTTCCTAAATCAGGGATGATGTCTTTAATTGATTAACTTTTTGCATGCAAGGACATAATCCTGCTGCGGCCAAAGCTGCTAAATATGGTAAGAAAAAACACTCAAAACAGCAACATCAGAGTTGGTACATTGGTTAAATTCATACTTAAACTTCTGTCTACTTTTAACTAACTATAATTTTCTTGTGATCCTCCACCACAGGAGTTCCAGGAGGTGCAGGAGCAGGCCTAGGAGCTGGAGGACTTGGAGGAGTACCAGGGGCTGGAGGATATAACCCTGCTGCGGCCAAAGCTGCTAAATATGGTAAGATCACTCAAAACAATCAATCTCATTCATTATTGGTACATTGGTTGAATTTACGTCTATCTTAAGTCGTGGTGTGACAAGTCTACTGTATCTTTGGCAGTTCTGAAGTTGGATATTCATTAAAAATCCAATTGTTTTCTTTACCACAGGAGTCACCGGAGGTGCAGGAGCAGGCATAGGAGCTGGAGGAGCAGGAGGATTACCAGGAGGAGGATTACCAGGAGGAGGAGGAGGGGGTGTAACTGGGGCTGGTGGATATAATCCCGCTGCAGCCAAAGCTGCTAAATATGGTAAGATCACTCAAAACAGCAACATCAGAATTTGTACATCAGTTGAATTCATGCTCACATCTCTGGTTTTGAAATCATATAATTTCCTTGTGAACCTCTACACAGGAGTCCCAGGAGGTGTAGGAACAGGCTTAGGAGCAGGAGGATTTGGAGGAGCAGGAGGAGTACAGGGTGGAGTACCTGGTGGAGTAGGAGCTGAAGGTACGTCAGAGGATGTGTGTGAATAGTAAAGACATCAGAAAGAGCTCAAACAGTATCACGGTCTGGTCTGTCTTTCTGTGAGATATCAAGGTGATTCAAAATACAGTGAAAATATGAATGATGTGATGCTTGTGATTGCAGGATATGATCCCGCGGCCAAAGCTGATAAATATGGTAAGAGCCTCTCTTGTTCTGTCATAACTTTTAGTCTAGGTAATGCAGACCAGTGGAAGAACAATATTGTTTGTCTGTTCTGTGCGGTCTCTGTACAGTACCTATTATCTCTTGTTAGCTGAATCAAGATTTTCACCATGGCTCAAGAGATTATACTGTACCCTCACCTATGTTCTTACCTGCCCACAGGTAAGCCAAACGGAGTGGGCATCGGTGGAGAAGGTGTACCAGCGCCAGCAGCGACTCCAAGTCCAGGTGTGGGCGTGGGTGGTGGTGTTGGAGGAACTGCCATTGAGCACACTGACTTACCAGTGGGCACAGGGATACCTATCGCAGGCAAACCAGGTAAATGGATACTAGTTTCACCTTTGATTCTTGCTAGGTTTATTTTTCCTAGCCTAGATAGTTCCTTCAGGATAATTCCTAGTACTACACAACTAGGTCCAAAATGAAGGGTTTAAAGAAAATCCACAAAGTTCCTAATGTGACACTATGACCCATAACAGGTAGAACCACATGTTTTGCGCTCAACAAGACTTTGGATTTAATTCAACTGTTTTCTCATTGATCAGTGCAAATACTGTATATCAAAAGCTACAGAGTAAGTGTTAGTTACTGCAGCGGTTCTCAAACTTTTCAGGGACCCTTTTTGTGATAGAAAGTTCATCAGAGACCCCCTCATAATAAGAAGCTCGAGTTGAGTTAAAAATAGCATACAAGGACTGTAGTAAACTATGACGTTGGCAGTGCATGGCCGAATGAACCAAGTCTCGGCCCCTGGGAAGGAACATTTTCCTGCAATTCTACACATTTTGTCATGGGCAGAGAGAAAACTTTACCGTTTTAAAGCTTAAATTACAGTGCAGTTATGTTAAAACAATTTGGTGGGAATACAAAAAGTATAATGTTAAAAGATTGGTAATTGGCAGAGTACTGTGGATACCAATATCCACGTGAGCCTGACATGCCCATGTTGCCCAGGGTTAAGAACATACATTGTGGATTAATAATATTACATTTTATTGTATTGTATTACACCTTCTAAACTTATTCCACGGATCCCTTGGCCAAAATTAGTTTAATCTGTTGTTGTTAATAATATGAATAGAAAATATATATGTAAAAAAATATATATAATTATAATCTGTCCGTGGACCCCTGCAGTACCTCAGACCCCCTTTTGAGAACCCCTGAGTTACTGTATTTTAAATATACACTGTATTTTACAGAGCTGTTAAAAAAGCAGTAATTACTGTACCATAGATGCCATATAAATATATATTTTTTATTCAATAATAGAGATGGATTATAATGCAAGTTTTCCTTTTTGTTTGATGTACTGTATAACCTGTGTATAACCTGACAAAGCCCCATCAGACTTTTCCAGCAGGCCTCATCAGGACATCAACGGCCTACAGACACAGGCTTAGCATCCTATCTAACTCCCCCCTCCTCTACCACTACCACTGCTGTCTGGCTAACTGCGCTCCACTGCAGGTGTATCACACAGCAACGTCAGTATCGCGCAAGCCAGTCCCTGCCTTATCTCTTCCCAAACCCCAAACCTCTTTGCCCCCCTCTCTTCTCCCAAAACCCTCAAACAAGAGACAGCTTAATATCTGTTCTGCTAGTGCTGTCCCCTTTAGTGTCATTGTATGATCCAATTCACCACCTGGAGCCGGAGCTTATCCCCTCCCCTCCTGCCATGGCAGTGCCAAGGATCCCCATAATGGCTTCTGCCCTATGCTAGTTTCGCCTATCCTATATATTTTTCAACTGCAATGGATGAAACTGGAACCTGTTGTCTTTTGGCAGATCCCACACCTATTGGCACACAGGCCACAGAGGCCCCAGAGCCAGAGCCCAGTAAGACTTGCTGCTGTCTGTGTTTGCATGATCAAACCATTTCTGACTAAAGACATAGTTACACTTCATTTGAAGAGTGTAGTATACACATGTGTTCTTTACAATTCCTTACATAAGCATTTCATAACATTTGATGCGATTACTTATTGGTTTTTGATAAACATTCAATCCATATGACAGTTGTTAGCGGTTGATTCTGTTAGATTCCTTTGTGAAAACATTGTAGTGTTTTGGCCTCCTGCTAAAACTACAAAAATGTAGAGGAATGTAAAGTAATGCTCATGTGGGTGTTGACAAAATAATGTGTTGCCAATGTATTTTCTAGACGTAGTTTGTCCTCTTAAAACGCTCCGTCTCTCTGTCCCCCAACTAACTTTGCAGCTCGCTGCGCTTGAAATGTCTCCCATTTCTGCTCTCTCCTCCCTCCCTTGCTTTTTAACAAATAAAATTAATCTGACACTTGTCAATACTTGATTAACTTATACTTTAATGTTACTGGTTACTGTTAATGTTACTGGTATGAGACTGTATTGTGAGAAGCTTTTCCTCCACAATAAAGATTGCTCCGATGAAGATTGTGCCTGATATCCCTGTAGATACGTATTGTATGCACTCACCCTTTCTCCTTGGTAGTTAAAGTCCTATCTCCCTCTATCTTCTACAGCAGGGGATCATATCCTTGCTATTACCTGATGTTTACTTACAGTACTCTATTCTAAATACCACATTGTTCGAAAAAATATATATGAGAAAAATAGACACAAAAGTACATAATACTGTGTCATTCTTTCAGCACATATTTTTTGGAGCCCCTGCTGTAAATTTGTTCTTCACAGTAGAGAAACGAACATTTGTGTAACTTTACGGTATTTCGTTTTGTTTGATTTTCTCTCTGTCTGGTTGCATCTCGGACTTTGATACAGTACTTTATTGTTAATTTCCATGGAAATGTATAGTATTAGTATACCACGTCATTGATGAACTTTCTGTTGGTTTGCTGCAGGTGCCACAGGATTACCAGGAGGTATGTATTAGACCATTACCACTGCAGAACAGTTGTTGTATTTTTTTATGAAGCCAACATCAATTATACTTTATATTCTATAGTTTTGCAATATATGTCATTAGAATCACTGAACATTTTATTTGAGTTTTTTGAGTGGTAAGTTATTCTATTTTGGAATAACTTTTATAACTGTCATAATTATGACCTAACTGGTAATAATTTACCTGATTGCCTTCACAGTTGGTGCTGGGGTGCTTCAACCTAGTGGTAAGTAATTGAAATAGATTCTCCTGACAACATAAAATTCCTTCTGCATAAAAATGGTGTCCTACTTGTACCTATCATACTTTCTGTACTTTCTTATATTTTCTTCTTATCTTATCTTTGAAGAGCAATATTAGATGGCTTTACTGTCAGCTCACCTTCATTGTTCATGACCTGTGATTATTTTTGAATTTACTGTACAGTCAAACATTAGAAGGGGTTTTGATTTATCATTACTTAGAACGGATATGCCTCTGTAACTGTGTGTTAAAGACTTTTCACTTTGTTTCCAGCTGGTACAGGCCCAGCTCAGCCTGGTGAGTGTTGTGTCCACCATAGCAGACCTGGGTTCAAATAGTATTGTTTTTCTTTCAAATACTTCTCATGTAGTTGCTACTGGAGTACAGCAGCCTGGAGGTTAGGTGTCTCAATAGTGGAGACTATAAGGAGCAGAGTATGTGACATTGTTTGGCCACATGGTGGCGACAAACTCCTGCAGGCAATGCTGTTACGTAGTTTGTTTCCAGTTGCAAACTGAAATTACAATAATAATAATAATTTGATGGGTGTTTATATTTGTCCTATTTCACATGTGAATTATAGGCATGTGTGAATTGGAAATGTGTTTTTTGCATATCCCAACTCCCCCTGAGACACCCTTGGAGAGTGGGGTCAATGCCATGGTCAGCCATTATCAACGGCGACACTGGAGCAATTAGGGTTAAGTGTCTTGCTCAAGGGCACATCGGCAGATGTTTTACATTGTCGTCTCGGGGATTCAAACTAGCGACCTTTCGGTTTCTGTCCCAAAGCTCTAACCGCTAGGCTTTATATTATTTACAGGTGTGGGTGTCGGAGCAGGTGGCAAAGCTCCTAAACCCCCTGGTGCGGGTAAGCATTCTGAAACCCTACTAACACTATATTATTGCAGTAGTATTACAGCACTGGTTGTTTACAACTTCAAATTGATACCATCAACTCAGATCCATAACCCATCCAATAATGTGATTGAACACTTTTACATGCCTTTATAAGATGTATTAACCCCTATGCACATTCATGTAGTAGTGATGTACCAACCCTCATACACACGATTCGGAATAATATGCTTAGTTATTGGTCAGATAAGGATGTTATTACCTTCTTTACGTACAGTAAGTCAGTAGCAGGAGTTGTTTACACACAATGAACAGCAGCATCAGCCCTTTTCTCTGGTCTAATGCACCAAAACATCCAATTATTCCATGGTAATATATCATATATAAATAATGCTGACCCAGGCCACAATTTTTGTTGACATACCTAAAATGTGTTAGCCATTGCAAGACAGTCATATTGATTAAATATATACAGAGATAAGTACAAGTCAACAGTATATGATAGTAAAAGGTGCAGTTATATTTGCTAGTAGTCTTGGGCCTTTATAAATCAAATCAAATCAAATGTTATTTGTCACATGCGCCGAATACCACAGGTGTATACAACCTTACAGTGACATGTTTACTTACAAGCCCTTAACCAAAAATGCAGTTTTAAGAAAAATACAGGAAGTGTTAAGAAAGTATTTACTAAAATAAACTGAAGTAAAAAATCAAATTAAAAATTAATTAAAAAAATAAATAAGAGAAATAGAAAAATAACAAATAATTAAGGAGCAACAATAAAATAACAGTAGCGAGTCTATATACACCGGTTAGTCAAGGTAATTGAGGTAAATGTACATGTAGGTAGAGGTAAAGTGACTATACATGGATAATAAACAGAGAGTAGCAGCAGTGTAAAAATGGGGGGGGGGACAATGCAAATAGTCCAGGTAGCCATTTGATTAGCTGTTCAGGAGTCTTATGGCTTGGGGGTAGAAGCTGTTAAGAAGCCTTTTGGACCTAGACTTGGCGCTCCGGTACCGCTTGCCGTGCTGTAGCAGAGAGAACAATCTATGACTAGGGTGGCTGGAGTCTTTGGCAATTATTTGGGCCTTCCTCTGACACCGCCTGATATAGAGGTCCTAGATGGCAGGAAGCTTGGCACCAGTGATGTACTAGGCCGTATAAGGTGCTGTTGGGACGTGTAATATTAAAGAATAGACCGAATCTAGACATGTGGATGCAGTCATCCGTATGTTTGTTATGTGCATTTTTTGAAACCCATGCCTTATGAGGTAAAGCTTTAGGGCGAACCTATTTGCATCATGATGACAGAGACAGTTCTGCACCATCAATCTGAAAGTAATTTAACTGCCTGAACTCCTGTGAATGTGTTGAATATGTTATCTCTGTCTCAGCTGTATCTCCTTCACTAGAGGCAAAAAGAAAACAATTCAGGCCTACATGTATATATTTTTGTAAACCATTTCTATTGAGCATTTAAATACATATTTGGATTACAACATAAAATGAAGGCCCATCTGCCAACAAATCTTAAACTAGATGAGAGCGCAAAATGAATGTCTGAAGTCTTAAACCTGAAAGGCCTTGCATGACTGAATCTGCATTAGGATGTTCTGATTTATTGTCTTAACTAACATTCTTTGACTGAGCCATTCATTGGCGTCCCCTGGTGATGAAGTCATCATGTCAGGAAATAAGCTGCTTTTCTTTGTCGTCATGATTCAGGGGGATACCCGTATGGTGGTTATGGACAGGGTATGTATGAGAGAGGAGAAGAACAAACCACAACCTTATCACTGCACTAGCAGCAGACACACACAATGCTTAAACACACACACACACACAAACAAACACACATCTCTGTTTTTATTTCAAACTACTGTATGACTTCACTGAGATGTGACCTTGGCTTGATCCATATATTGCAGGAAATAATACAGATAATACAGATCCTTACACCATTCAGTATTTTATACAGGCAGAATTAATCAATCCACTACACACATTATGAGTGATATGCTGATTTAATCATACATTATGATATATAATGATATGCTGATTTAATGATGGAACATGACTCATTCTTTACATTAATCAATAATAGGATTTATTCACATTAATTAATCATAGGACTGATTCATATGCAATGGACAGCAGTATCAGCCTCTTCTCTGTAAATGAATGCATCAAAGGTCTGATCAAAATTAGGATTGTATGGCCAGGCCAGGGATAAACTGTGTAATATTTTGACATGTTGAAAGCATATTAAAGTTAATTATATAAGCAGGGGGCAGCTAACTTTATTGGAATTAGTATGCTAGCTACATGACCTGACAGAGCCACTCGCTGGTGCTCCCTTGTCAGGAATAAAGCTGCTTTTCTTTCCATCATGATTCAGCAGGACGACTCCCGTATGGTCATGGACAGGGTATGTATGAGACAGGAGAGGAGGAGATGAGAGGAGGGGAGAGGAAGAGAGGATAGGCGGCCACTCCACCACATCCTCTTAAAACTAGTATTTTAGGCAAAGAAAGAAAACAACAAACACTAGTTTGAACTGTACCAGATGTACTAGATCGTGAACTCTGACCTCTAGGCTGACCTCACAGTATACCTCTTATGTCATCACTTTAAAAGCTTCACACTGTCTGTAGGTCTTCACTATCAAATCACAAGGTCATGTTGAAGAGATTATTGTTGATAGAGCTAGGACAATAAAGCTTGCGTGTGACATTCAGCATAGACAGGAGGTACTGTAGTTAGCAGTACTGTATAGTCCTCTCCACCATCATTCATAATTCCATCTCAGATCAGTGTCCCATCCCACAGCTTTGATGGCACACTACAGTAGTGGCATCCCTTCCAGCCCCACACCCGACCATATGTTATGTCCATGGGGTTTTAATGGCATATATTGCTCCACAGGTGCAGGTGCAGGTGGATATCCCTATGGAGGAGGCTATGGAAGTAAGCCAATTTCTCTATCTGCATCATTGTAATGGAGTCTCAAACTTAATTCACAAAGGCCATGTGGCCTTAGGTTACTTTCTACTCAGACTAAATCCCCATCACTGTAATTGGTTTATTCAGGTATTTGTCCATTAATCTCAATACATTTCCGTATCCCTGGTGATATTGCATTACAGTCACTGTGGAGTAGAGAATAAAAATAGGCTGTGCGGATTACATTTATGATCTCTGTATTTCCTCAGCTCCATACGGAGCAGGAGCTGGACAACTTCCTGGAGCCAAGCCCCTGAAACCTCCAGGTGTGTGTCAGTGCATGACTGTGTCATAAGAAGTGTTGATCCAAGATGTACAGTACAGTACAGTGAGCTCCAAAAGTACAAATCTTTTGTTGTTTTGGCTCTGTACTCCAGCACTTTGGGTTTGAAAGGATACAAAGTGCAGACTGCCAGCTTTAATTTGAGGGTATTTTCATCCTAATTGGGTGAACCGTTTAGAAATGGCAGCACTTTGTGTATGTACATAGTCCCCCCACTTTAGGGGACCAAAGTATTGGGACAAATTCACTTATGTGTATTCAAGTAGACAAAGGTTTACTATTTGGTCCCATATTCATAGCACGCAATGATTACATAAAGCGTGTGACTCTACAAACTCTTAATTTCTATTGGGCACAAAATAATCTGAAACACAACCAAAAAAACAGCAAATGCTTCCAACAGTTTGTAGAGTCACAAGCTTGATGTAATAATTGCATTCTAGGAACATGGGACCAAATACTAAACTTTTGACTACTTTAATACACATATAAGTGAATTTGTCCCAATACTTTTGGTTCTCGAAAATGGGGGGACTATGTACAAAAAGTGCTGTAATTTCTGAACCGTTTACCTTAATGGATGTAAATACCTTAAAATTAAAGCTGACAGTCTGCACTTTAACCTCGTTGTCATTGTATCATTTCAAATCCAAAGTGCTGGAGTACAGAGCCAAAAAAACTAAAAATGTGTCACTGTCCCAATACTTTTGGAGCTCACTGCATATAATCTCACTCACTGTGTTTTGTATCTCTCCTGTAGTTGTGGGAGGAGCAGGCGGTGTGGCTGGAGGAGCAGGTATTCCTCTTACTGGAGCCGGTGGTGGTGCAGGTATGGGATCAGTTTCGTACGCGTCTTAGGAAATAAGCAAGCTTTCTGTGTAACTGAGCCAACATCCACAATGTTCCCATAATGGAGCCGTACAAAGGGACATGTTGAGTTAAACCCCATCCCATAAGTTCAATGGCTTATTGTAACTCCATACTCCCTAACCTCAGATAAACTCTGTATAACATTGTGTTAAATACAGTGCATTCAGAAAGTATTCAGACCCCTTCCCTTTTTCCACATTGTGTTACGTTACAGCCTTAAAATCAATGTATTAAATACATTTATTTCCTCATCAATCTACACACAATGCTCCATAATGACAACGTGAAAACAGGTTTTTAGAAATGTTTGCACATTTATTAAAACAAAAAAACAGAAATACCTTATTTACGTATTCAGACCCTTTGCTATGAGACTCGAAATTGAGCTCAGGTGCATCCTGTTTCTACTGATTATCCTTGAGATGTTTCTACAACTTGATTGGAGTCCATCTGTGGTAAATTCAAATGATTGGACATGATTTGGAAAGGCACACACCTGTCTATATAAGGTCCCACAGTTGACAGTGCATGTCAGAGCAAAAACCAAGCCATGAGGTCCAGGGAATTGTCCGTAGAGTTCAGACAAGACTGTGTCGGGGCACAAATCTGGGGAAGGCTACCAAAACATTTCTGCAGCATTGAAGGTCCCCAGAAAACAGTGGCCTCCATCATTCTTAAATGGAAAAAGTTTGCAACCACCAAGACTCTTCTAGAGCTGGCCGCACGGCCAAACTGAGCAATCAGGGGAGAAGGGAGGTGACCAAGAACCCGATGGTCACTGAGAGAGCTACAAAGTTCCTCTATGGAGATGGGAGAACCTTCCAGAAGGACAACCATCTCTGCAGCACTCCACCAATCAAGCGTTTATGGTAGAGTGGCCAGACCGAAGCCACTCCTCAGTAAAAGGCACATGACAGCCCGCTTGGAGTTTGCCAAAAAGCACCTAAAGGACTCTCAGACCATGAGAAACAAGATTCTCTGGTATGATGAAACCAAGATTGAACACTTTGGCCTGAATGTCAAGCGTCACTTCTGGAGAAAACCTGGCACCATCCCTACGGTGAAGCATGGTGGTGGCAGCATCAACGACCCTAAGCACACTGCCAAGACAACGTAGGAGTGGCTTCGGGACAAGTCTCTGAATGTCTTTGAGTGGCCCAGCCAGAGCCCGGACTTGAACCCGATCGAACATCTCTGGAAAGACCTGAAAATAGCTGTGCAGCTACACTCCCCATTAAACCTGACAAAGCTTGAGAGGATCTGCAGAGAAGAATGGGAGAAACTCCCCAAATACAGGTGTGCCAAGCTTGTAGCGTCAAACCCAAAAAGACTTGAGGCTCTAATCACTGCCAACGGAGCTTCAACAAAGTACTGATTAAAGGGTCTGAATATGTAATATTTCAGTTTTTTATTTTTTATAAATTTGCAACAATTTCTAAAATCTGTTTTTTCTTTGTCATTATGGGGTATTGTGTGTAGATTGATGAGGGGAGAAAACGATTTAATGCATTTTAGAATAAGGCTGTAACGTACTGTAACAAAATGTGGAAAAAGTCAAGGGGTCTGAATACTTTCCAAATGCACTGTAAATCTGGCAACATAAATCTTTGGTGTTCCCTACACAATGAGGTCATCATGTCAGGAATAAAACTGCTTTTCTTTCCATCATGATTCAGGGGGATACCCGTATGGTTATGGTCAAGGTGGTTATGGACAGGGACAGGGTATGTATGAGAGAGGAGAAGCAAGCCAGCTCAATATTGTATTCCCTTTTACCTCACTCTGGCCTCTCAGAGTGACCATTTTCCAGGAAATGTCATTGGCTTGCACTTCCTGTGACCAATGAGGCGATAGGAGCGGTGACTGTGACAGAATGAGATGCCAATGGGACTGTGTGTCTGAAACCCCATTGCCCACTGAGCTAGAAACACCCTTTCCAAACCAAACCGCTAAAACTCTCATTTCCCCTCAAACAATTGACCTCTGGGACGTTATGCGGTTGTAGCTTTGAAACAACACAAAGCTTGACCATAGCCGGGGAAATGGCTTGTCCTTAACTGCCGAGTGTAGCTAGATAGGTTCAACTGTCATCAACAGTTGCTGATCATATAAAGCTACAGATAATAACTTAGCTAGTAGCTAATAACTACAGTTGAAGTCGGAAGTTTACATACACCTTAGCCAAATACATTTAAACTCAGTTTTTCACAATTCCTGACATTTAATACCAGTAAAAATTCCCTGTCTTAGGTCAGTTAGTATCACCACTTTATTTTAAGAACATGAAATGTCAGAACAATAGAAAGATTGATTTATTTTAGT
This sequence comes from Salvelinus alpinus, assembly GCF_045679555.1. Taxonomy (NCBI): domain Eukaryota; kingdom Metazoa; phylum Chordata; class Actinopteri; order Salmoniformes; family Salmonidae; genus Salvelinus; species Salvelinus alpinus. Next base: position 4,517,816 of record NC_092107.1, read on the forward strand.
TTTTATTTCTTTCATCACATTCCCAGTGGGTCAGAAGTTTACATACACTCAATTAGTATTTGGTAGCATTGCCTTTAAATTGTTTAACTTGGGTCAAAGTTTTGGGTAGCTTTCCACAAGCTTCCCACAATAAGTTGGGTGTATTTTGGCCCATTCCTCCTGACAGAGCTGGTGTTAACTGAGTCAGGTTTGTAGGCCTCCTTGCTTGCGCATGCTTTTTCAGTTCTGCCCACAAATTTTCTATAGGATTGAGGTCAGGGCTTTGTGATGGCCACTGCAATACCTTGACTTTGTTGTCCTTAAGCCATTTTGCCACAACTTTGGAAGTATGCTTGGGGTCATTGTCCATTTGGAAGACCCATTTTGGACCAAGCTTTAACTTCCTGACTGATGTCTTGAGATTTTGCTTCAATATATCCACATCATTTTCCATCCTCATGACGCCATCTATTTTGTGAAGTGCATCAGTCCCTCCTGCAGCAAAGCACCCCCACAACATGATGCTGCCACCCCCGTGCTTCACTGTTGGGATGGTGTTCTTCAGCTTGCAAGCCTTCAGCTTGCAAGCCTTTTTCCTCCAAACATAACGATGGTCATTATGGCCAAACAGTTCTATTTGTGTTTCATCAGACCAGAGGACATTTCTCCAAAAAGTACAATATGTGTCCCCGTGTGCAGTTGCAAACCATAGTCTGGCTTTTTTATGGTGGTTTTGGAGCAGTGGCTTCTTCCTTGCTGAGCGGCCTTTCAGGTTATGTCGATATAGGACTTGTTTTACTGTGGATATAGATACTTTTGTACCTGTTTCCTCCAGCATCTTCACAAGGTCCTTTGCTGTTGTTTTGGGATTGATTTTCACTTTTCGCACCAAAGTTCGTTCATCTCTAGGAGACAGAACGCGTCTCCTTCCTGAGCGGTATGACGGCTTCGTGGTACCATGGTGTTTATACTTGCATACTGTTGTTTGTACAGATGAACGTGGTACCTTCAGGCGTTTGGAAATTGCTCCCAAGGATGAACCAGACTTGTGGTCTACAATTTTTTTTTTGATGTCTTGGCTGATTTCTTTTTATTTTCCCATAATGTCAAGCAAAAAGCCATTGAGTTTGAAGGTAGGCCTTGAAATACATCCACAGGTACACCTCCAACTGACTCAAATTATGCGAATTAGCCTATCAGAAGCTTCTAAAGCCATGACATCATTTTCTGGAATTTTCCAAGCTGTTTAAAGGCACAGTCAACTTAGTGTATGTAAACTTCTGACCCACTGGAATTGTGATACAATGAAATAATCTGTCTGTAAACAATTGTTGGAAAAAGTACTTGTGTCATGCACAAAGTCGATGTCCTAACCGACTTGCCAAAACTATAGTTTGTTAACAAGACATTTGTGGAGTGGTTGAAAAACGAGTTTCAATGACTCCAACCTAAGTGTATGTAAACTTCCGACTTCAATTGTACCTAGTGTGTGAAATTTCAACCATGTTCTTAGTGGAGGACTAGTCTCACCCACTAGAGGCCTGGCATGAGGCTATTGGAGAACTAACCCAGTCTCATGTTTCAGGTGCGAGGTATCCTGCTGGTGTTGGTCTGGGAGCAGGGGCAGGAGCAGGTCAAAAAGCACCCAAACCCCCAGGTAAAAACCCTGACACATAAAGCCCAGCTTTGTACTAATACTCGTTTTACACTTACTTTTCCAATCTACCACATATGAACAACATAACATAGTGATGTTATCTTTATTTTGGAGTCGAGTTATCGTAAAAGTAGTAAGAAATGTTGATCATTGAGTCATATCAACGCCAGACACTGAATCTCCCAGGGTACAGTACTGTAGGGCAAGACATAGAAGAAACAAGTGGATACTCCCAGTGGAGACTCCCAGTGGAGACTGATTACCGTCAGAGGCAGAGTTAGTTTGTAACGGTTTTTGCAACATCAAAGTGTGACGGTTTAGAGATAGCAGCACAGACCTCTGGAGAGTCGTTCTATTCTGCCCATAACGGTACTGCGTGAGCTCTGCCAGGGGAAGTAGGATTCCATCATTGTATACAAGATGTTCCTGCCTACAGCGTAGCCATATTCAACAGCAGGCCTGGGTTCAAGTAGTATTTGAAAATCGTTCAACTATATCTCAACTCTTCAGTAAAGCTCCACTCTCTCCTGTTCAATAGGTTATGGTAACCTGGGTGCTGGTGGTGCTGGTTATAATCCAGGTGAGACTGACTGTCCTGCTGTACTTTCTGTAGTTTACTGTAGTTTCTGTAGTTTATTGTAGTTTACTGTAGTTAACTGTGAGGTTTCATCCTCATGTTCAGAAACTGGTAAAAATGCACACACATAGGTAGCAGGATAGTGTCACCTCACTAAGACTCACTGTCAAAACACTGTGATGAAATGACTTCTCTGACAAGTCAGGCATCGCAAGACTAGCATGGCACATATCATGTCTTCATATGGTTAGGATTATGTTAACACATTGGCAGGGTTTTGACTATGTTCAGGATTATACTTGGAAGTGTATCACCAAGGCTGTGGAGCTTTCAGCATCCCCTCCTCTCCTCCTCTCCCTCGCTGTTTGGGATGAGTGTTATCACGCTGTTCCAGCAGTGGAGAGACTGCTCTCTGCCTCAGGCCCCACGGATACTGACTAGTCAATGCCTGCAGGCTATTATCCACCAACCATTGGTCAAATATTCCCTGACACAGAGAGCAGAGCACCCCACAGTACAACATATTGCCTGTTTCACATGCTATCACAAATTGTACAACTTTGCTAATACTGTATGCAAATGTTGTTACCCAAGGAGAATTCAGCACCATTAGGCTTTTGATGAATACTGTAGCTAAATAGTTTGAATAAACACACTGGCCTGGTAAATTTGCATGCACAATGCATATGACCTGATACTATCTCTCAGTTCATACTGCATGTTGTAATTTGACTGGTTGTGTTCTGGGCTTGGCCATTGATTGTTGAGGAAAAAGCCATGCTTAAGTTAAGTCTGAGACCAAAGCTGCAGTAGGGTATGTAACCCTGTCTAAACGTAGACTAGTATATGCAATGTATACAGTATATGTAGTGTTGTTGTGTGTTGTTGTTTGTTCATTTTGGCTGTGTTACCCTTGCAGGAGCTGGTGCAGTCCCAGGTTACGGAGGTGGCTACCCACAACAACGGGGCTACCCACAGCAAGGTGGCGGCTACCCACAGCAAGCCTACCCGGGTAACGTGTATAACCGCTCTATGTGTTAATCAGATGCACTGTGTGTACAGTATGTGTACATAAACATGGGGTTGTTGTTGTTACAGTATCTCTTATGTATAGCGCGTGTGTGTGTGGGGGGGGGGGGGGGGGGGGGGTTGGATGATGGTACTTTTCCATAAAGGTTATTTCCTCTCAGGAGCATGTTTTGTATTGTGAACCCCAAGGACCACCGTGAACACTGACTGTGCCATTTATCAGTGGCAACTACCACAGAGACAACAGCACAGAGCCATTTATCATCTAGAGAGACAAAGGGAAAAGGAGAAAAACAGCTTTTAGCTGTTATAGCTTTTTATAGAGAATGGGATGTTGTGACCCAGGAACTATAAAGATAAAAGTACAACAAAAAGAGCTTGTGGTTTGAACCAAATTTGATAGATGTGTTGGATTTATTGTATTTGTTCATGTTTGTTCATCTTTACAATCCAGTGAAGATAGTGGACGCAAGGCATTCACTATGAGTTCCCCTCTGTAAGCATGCCCCAATCATTCACTATGAGTTCCCCTCTGTAAGCATGCCCCAATCATTCACTATGAGTTCCCCTCTGTAAGCATGCCCCAATCATTCACTATGAGTTCCCCTCTGTAAGCATGCCCATATCATTCACTATGAGTTCCCCTCTGTAAGCATGCCCCAATCATTCACTATGAGTTCCCCTCTGTAAGCATGCCCATATCATTCACTATGAGTTCCCTTATGTAAGCATGCCCCAATCATTCACTATGAGTTCCCCTCTGTAAGCATGCCCCAATCATTCACTATGAGTTCCCCTCTGTAAGCATGCCCCAATCATTCACTATGAGTTCCCCTCTGTAAGCATGCCCCAATCATTCACTTTGAGTTCCCCTCTGTAAGCATGCCCCAATCATTCACTATGAGTTCCCCTCTGTAAGCATGCCCCAATCATTCACTATGAGTTCCCCTCTGTAAGCATGCCCCAATCATTCACTTTGAGTTCCCCTTTGTAAGCATGCCCCAATCATTCACTATGAGTTCCCCTCTGTAAGCATGCCCCAATCATTCACTATGAGTTCCCCTCTGTAAGCATGCCCCAATCATTCACTTTGAGTTCCCCTCTGTAAGCATGCCCCAATCATTCACTTTGAGTTCCCCTCTGTAAGCATGCCCCAATCATTCACTTTGAGTTCCCCTCTGTAAGCATGCCCCAATCATTCACTTTGAGTTCCCCTTTGTAAGCATGCCCCAATCATTCACTATGAGTTCCCCTTTGTAAGCATGCCCCAATCATTCACTTTGAGTTCCCCTCTGTAAGCATGCCCCAATCATTCACTATGAATTCCCCTCTGTAAGCATGCCCCAATCATTCACTATGAGTTCCCCTTTGTAAGCATGCCCCAATCATTCACTATGAGTTCCCCTCTGTAAGCATGCCCCAATCATTCACTATGAGTTCCCCTCTGTAAGCATGCCCATATCATTCACTATGAGTTCCCCTCTGTAAGCATGCCCCAATCATTCACTATGAGTTCCCCTCTGTAAGCATGCCCCAATCATTCACTATGAGTTCCCCTTTGTAAGCATGCCCATATCATTCACTATGAGTTCCCCTCTGTAAGCATGCCCATATCATTCACTATGAGTTCCCCTCTGTAAGCATGCCCATATCATTCACTATGAGTTCCCCTCTGTAAGCATGCCCCAATCATTCACTATGAGTTCCCCTCTGTAAGCATGCCCCAATCATTCACTTTGAGTTCCCCTTTGTAAGCATGCCCCAATCATTCACTATGAGTTCCCCTCTGTAAGCATGCCCCAATCATTCACTATGAGTTCCCCTCTGTAAGCATGCCCATATCATTCACTATGAGTTCCCCTCTGTAAGCATGCCCCAATCATTCACTATGAGTTCCCCTCTGTAAGCATGCCCCAATCATTCACTATGAGTTCCCCTTTGTAAGCATGCCCATATCATTCACTATGAGTTCCCCTCTGTAAGCATGCCCCAATCATTCACTATGAGTTCCCCTCTGTAAGCATGCCCCAATCATTCACTATGAGTTCCCCTCTGTAAGCATGCCCCAATCATTCACTATGAGTTCCCCTTTGTAAGCATGCCCCAATCATTCACTATGAGTTCCCCTCTGTAAGCATGCCCCAATCATTCACTATGAGTTCCCCTCTGTAAGCATGCCCCAATCATTCACTTTGAGTTCCCCTCTGTAAGCATGCCCCAATCATTCACTATGAGTTCCCCTCTGTAAGCATGCCCCAATCATTCACTATGAGTTCCTCTCTGTAAGCATGCCCCAATCATTCACTATGAGTTCCCCTCTGTAAGCATGCCCCAATCATTCACTATGAGTTCCCCTCTGTAAGCATGCCCCAATCATTCACTTACAGTAAATGTAGAAAAGTGTCGGTTGGCCGTAAGTTTAGACTTCTGACAGACTTGACATAATTTTGCAAAACTGAGTTAAATACTAAGAAATAGTCGCCAATAGTTATTTCAAGGTCAAATAGGCTAGCCCCTCAACAGAACCATCAAGAGAATAGCTGTCAATTAAACCTGACCTATTATCCTGACCACATATGCCCACTGGCAACAGGGGTTTGAGCCTTGTCTCAGCCACCCTCTGTCTATGGCCCTACTATCTGTCTCCCTCTCTACATTTCCAGCTGAATTGTAAATACAAAATATAACAGCAAAAAAGCAAAAATTCAACCTGACTCAGAGCGCTGGTATCTCTTTCACTGGCCATGATTACCCCCTGTTTCTGCCTGGATCAGGAGGTGGACTAAAGCCGAATTGTCGACAGACAAGTAACTCAGAACGACAGACAGACAGCCCTCAGGCCTGTTGCTTTCCTATTAGAGCTAACCAGAGACAGAGAGAAGGGAACTGATCTAGAGACAATTGAAAGGAATGGCCAACTTCCCCCTACCTGGTTTAGTTTCCCTTAATTAAATGAATTGAGGGGGAACATTGGGTGCTCTGAGCACTTAATTGGTTATGAAAATAATCATCATTGTTTTTTGATTGAGGTGGTGTTGGGAATGTTGGTCCCTCTCTCTCTGTCGCTCTCTCTCTCTCTCTTAGCGTAGTCCCTAGTTGCTAATTACTCTCACTTTTAGGTGAACTGTAGGTTCTGTGAATTCGATAGCTACTCTGACCATGCAAATCAGGTATTAAAGTTTTACTACCATGGTGCAAATATTGCCCACACACAGAAAACATCAAATACTCCTGATAACCTCCTCAATTTGCAGGTTAAAATGTAAAAGTCCCAATTCCTATTATTACTGATGATATAGAGTTAACTTGAATTGTCCATGACTTTTGTCTGGCAACATGATGATGATGTCTAGCATTATATTTGAAAGGAACCAAATCTCTATTGGTAGATTTTTTCTTTTAACATATAAATACCGTTCATTTCCAATTTCTTACATTTGACATGATTAAAAATAATAATTTCATTCAGGATGTCTCAATGGTGTGACCACCCTTGGGAATAATTAATTGGTTTTTGGATGACTTAATGAGCTCTGCTGCATATTCCTGTCTAGTCTGAAATGCAGACTGTTTACTGACAAAACAGATACAGATGATGAATGTTATTTTTGGCATCAGTGGACGCTTTACCCTTGCAGTGTGCTTGTTTACTATATATCTATACATTTTTTACTATTTGTTTACAAAGACAGTAATGAGACCAAAACATTATATTTTGCTATTGCAGTATTAGTAAAAGCATGTGGTTGTTACTCTATCAGATAATGCTCAACCATAATCGTACTTTCTTGAAAAGTCTCTACATTTTGTCTCACATAAATTTCAAAGCACGTCATCATTACATGGGGGAAATCCCCTTGTGATTATGTGATGTCTGCTGTTTCCTAATCAGATTGAAAGTGTGCTTATGACTATACCTGTTTTGACTGAGAAAGTCCTGAGAAATCACCCATACTGATCATTCTAGTTCATGACGCACCAAAACACGGACACTTTCCATTGGTTATCTATCTGACCAAGTGTGTTTTGGTTGCTTTGTGTGTTCCAATGCACAATGAAGAAAGTGTCTTCAGCCCTCTCACTCTCTATCTAAAAACTCTCTGATCAAAGTTCTTCAAGATTCTACTACATTGTGCTGTTTTAAACATGAAACACCCATAGCAAAAATCATTTCATTCCTTCCAAACTCCAAATCCTTTTTCTTAAATTTAAACATTGTCTGTTTACTAGGAGCATACGGAGCAGGCCAGACGGCACCACTGACTCCTCAACAAGGTACTGGTGTCTTCCTTCTTTCACCTCTTGAAAAGTAACTGTTGTCCTACTCAGCCAAACCTTACACAACACAGCCAGTGAAGGGGGAAAGATTTGCTTGAAATAATCCGATTTTCTTTTACACCTGGTACATTTCCTATTTTATTATAATCAGTCAGTTCTTAGCGGAGGATGACATCATGTAAGATTATTTGGATGAGATTAGAATGAGAGGATGGGGGGGTGATAGAACAGTGAGTTCTTGTCAGTGCAGATGGTGTACCAACCAGTGTCTAGTGGAGTCTGATAATCTGAATTTTCCTGAGCACGGGGAAGATTACTGACGGTGGGATTATGTTTCAAAAAGCAAGGCAGGTTTTTCTCAGCTAGTTTAATAAAACCTATGACAGGTCAGGATTTAGATGATTTGATGTGCTACTCCAGTAGTGCTGTGCTGATATTGCGTGGAAATCTTTGGGATATTAACCTAAAATAAATTCACAACAGTCACTGTCAGTCTGTTTCTGTAGTGCTGCGCCAGAGGAGGCTGGTGGGAAGAGCTATAGGAAGATGGGCTCATTGTAATGGCTGGAATGGAATATATATGGAACGGAGTGTTTGATACCATTCCATGTATTCCATTCCAGTATTTGCAATGAGCCCATCCTCCTATAGCTCCTCCCACCAGCCTTCTCTGTCAGCGCATATGTTTGCTCAGAGCATACAACTGTATACTGGCACTGCCAGGGGAGAAATTACCCAGCATGTGTTCTTGACTAATTGGAATCCACTTTTTCAGCTATATCTTAGCTCTTATTACTTTTAGTAGATAGTCATAAGACTTACACTCACATGGGTTTTTATATAACTATTTAAAACTTTCACATATTTACACTTATCACAAGAATGGTCTAAATGTCTAATCTACATTATGCCAAATCATGTGCTATTGCCAATTATCTGTGCTAATACAGTATCACAAATTATTACTTGTTATCAATGTAGGCCCCTTTATGGTGCGTAGATAAAGTAGTATTCACATTATATTACACACATACCGCTCACACCTCTGAGTACAGCCTGCAACCTACTGTAGGATACCTGCAGTTCAAATCAATACATTTGTAATAGCTGAGCATGATTCATTAACACTATTGATTTGCAGCATCTGTTGCAGTCGCAACACAAGTGAATATCAATAGCCCCTCTGTATCTAGCATATGTGGACAGCCAACCTGTTAGTGTTTGTTGTTAGCCAACCTGTTAGCGTATGCTAACTGACTCACCAGGCTTGCTGGGGCTCTTGGCTGCAGTGGTCAAGCAACAGATGACCATAAAGTTTACCCATCTGTGCAGTGTGGTTAGAAAAACACATTAGAGTTGCTCAGGATATTACTTGCCAACACTGTAAAAAAAAAAAAAGAAGTTAATCACAGGTGTTTTTGTGGTCACTAACTTTTTTCGCAGCCAAAGCAGCCAAGTATGGCCCACTCCAGAGCTTCCTTGGTGGAGCAGGAAGAGGAGGCTACAGACCAGGTACGATAAAACACACATGTGACCAAAGTAGTTCATAAATCTGGTTCCGAACCAAGTAGAAATGCATGAATCCAAACCGTCTTTCAAATGCATGCATTTAAAATATCCTCTCTTCCAATGTGGTTTCTGAACAGGAGGAGTTGCTGCTGGATGCCAAAGCAAATACTGTGGAAGGCGGAAGTAGAGGGTGTTCTTGAGAAGAAGTTGAATTTCAAGAAACAATGGTGCTACTGCATTATCTAGAATGTACATTTTATATGCACAAAATCCCCCATTACAGTATGTAAAGATATGTTGTACTTTATTTGATATTTTTTATACAAACCCACCGACCCAGACTTTTGCACACATTTGATGTGACTTAGTGTTATTGATTGTGCCTTTATCGTTACAGTGGTCATGGTGCTCATCATCTCTTACTGACATGCCTGCGATGCTCCCCTTTTAGTAGCTATACTCAGTAGTTGTGTGTGCATGCATGTGTGTGGGCGTGTTTGCGTGGATGTGTGCCTATGTGGCTGTGTGTACGTGTGCGCTTGCACGTGTTGCCATAGATGTGTGCGTGTTTGGGTAGATAGGAGAATGTGAAAGATTCTCCAGCTATAGAAGCACCAGTTCAGTAACTGTACATCCCTCTACTGCAGTATCCCCATGTGCTTAGTGTCTGTGTGTACCAAAGTTGGAGATCTTCACGTACTGACACGTCAAACTAAGGGTTGAGCTTCAAGAGGTATGGTTGGTAAAGTGCTGATAAACTTTGGCCATGTATCAGAACTGCCTCCTCTAGCTTTCTATCATCTCTGCTGCTATTTATAGCCCTGGGTGAAATAGCAGTATCATAGCGGGTGTGTGTGGGCACAGGTTTCACAGTCCATCTGCCATCAGTAACTATTTTAAGTGCCATGGTTTAAGTAGCCTATCTTCAGCCTTCTTGCCTTGATTTCCGCCAAACTTGTGAAGTATGAAGAGCAGGTTTTGCTCTGAATGTGGGAAAGCTGATGACAATCAATCCAAAGGTGTTCAAAAGATTTTTAGGTGATCTTTAGTGATATTCATATCATACATTGTGTCGGTTTGTACCAATCCTTTGAAATGCGGTGTGTTTTGTTTCTTAAATGATTTGTATGATTTTAGTTTTTAGAAATGCGGGTTTTACAAAAATGTAAAAGTAAAACTGAAATCCTTTCGATACTGCTCTGGCATGTATGACATGTATGACATGAACATTTTGTTTTCTTAATTATGTATAATTTTTCTGGTGTCCAAGATTAAGTGCCTAGAATGTTATGCATATCTGGAATCATTCTAGTTTCACATGCAGTTATAGTTTAATTTATGCAAATTGTCTCTCATTATTCAAGTTTCAAATGTTTCTGGTCAGAAAAGTAGACTATCTCCAGATTTATGTAATCTAGAATAAGGCAACTAACTGTATGTTGTAGTAATAGCCCTAGGTTAACATGACTCTCACTTGCTTCAGTTCTTGTAGCCTACTCCGTGGTGCTTTTTATGAACTGTGTGAGCCGCTCCTATCAGGGGCCGCTGCCCTGTGCCGTGGGATAGTGTTCATCTGATTTAAACAGAGAAAAAATAAGGAATTATGGGGTTTTGCACTTTTTAATTTTCATCGCACATTTGACTTGTGCCCAGCAATACCGGCCTTTTATTTGCTTCAGTAAAAAAACGAAATAAAATTGTTTTAATGAATACACATTTGTGCCCAGGCATCAGCGTTTTTCCATATGCACCAACACTGCACCAACATATCAAAATGAATCAATGGCTCAAATGTTATTCAAGAACTTTAAAATGGCAGAAGGTAGGCTAGTCTTTTAATGCAACTAGCCTATTCCAGCCTGCTCTCATAGACTAGATGATACAGCTCCTATTTCTGTGATGGGTGCACTGCGCATCCCTTCCTCTCTCTGCCCTCAGTTGCTTGTGCTTTTGCTGCGCAGACAAAAATTCCAGGGATTGTTGTCGGTTGGCCAACCCATAGCTTCCTCTCTCCTCCCTGAATGTTTTAATTCGCCCATCCTCTCTTCTTCGAATGAATCGCAGAATATCTTTCGAAGTAGTGTCAAGCTGTAAGGGGCGTCCAGCGGGCTCCATATACACACACAACACTACTAGACCGGTTATCTGTTCATCAGAGGCAGGCTCTCATAGAGCTCCGAGTCGGAGAGTGAATGAGGTTGATGCTGTTCTGTTGTAACTGGAAGGACGAACGTATGGGAGAGGAGGAAGGTGAGTTCAAATTTTCGATACGCAGTTTTTCTCTGGAACGACGATAGCGGGTGTCTTGAAACGTGTCAGGGCGGGAGATGTTATTAGAGCTAGTGTAGTGAATCCTTCATCGCCCGATAACAGATGCTACACTGAATTCATAATAAACAACACAATATATACATTGTTTTATGGTGTTTTTGGAGGGTGAGCTTGATGACATGTATTCTTTGAGAATGATCAATAAAGAATGTCCTTGTTTTGCTGCAATAACACAAGTAGGTAGTCGTTCTATTTTATTTCCGAGTAACCCGCTGCATAATGATAACACGGCCGGGATGGTGTTTAGAAGTATAATAATTTGGGTATTACAACTGTTAATGTTTTGGTTAGTTCAATCTAATTAAATACAAATTACATGGGACAGTGAAACCACAGCACTGCTCTGACCCACAACAACACAACTTCAAAACTGATAGTTACACTTTCTTTGAAATAATCAATACCCTTTCTTGGCATTCCATTCTTGTGAATCCATGACCTCGTTTACCCTAGTTGCAATGTAACTAGTTCCACTGATACTTTAGCTAGCTCACTAGCCTATATTGTGGAAGTTGAATATACAAAATAATATAGACTACAATATAACATTTATGAAAAAGGACAGGTAGGAAACTTGTCTATGACAAGTAGCCTAGTAATATCAACAGGATAGGGTGCCTAAATATCAGATTGGACAATGTTGTTACTGGGTCCTCACAGGAGGGGTGACCAGAAATTCCTTTGCAAGATCTGGTTTCCATAGTAAGATCAACTGGAGCATTAAACTGCTCTTCCACTAATTGTCAAAGTAATGCCACTAGAAGGGTGTACAATTACTAGTAGGCATATTCCTACTAATGCAGATTCACTTAACAGGTTGTTGAAATCAGATTTTGTTCAGAGATGAAAATGGTATGCACTTGGGCCTTGCATTGTGTGACACTGACACGCAGCATTAGGCCTGATAACCAACAATGATGAGACAGCCTACAGGGAGGAGGTGATGGCCCTGGGAGTGTGCTGCCAGGAAAATAACCTCACACTCAACGTCAACAAAACAAAGGAGCAGATCGTGGACTTCAGGAAACAGCGGGGGGTGCTCCTTCTGCTATCTACATCGACGCAACAGTGCCTCTTCAACATCAGGAGGCTGAAGAAATTTGTTTTGGCACCTAAAACCCGCACAAACTTTTACAGATGCACAATTGAGAGCATCCTGTCGTGCTGTATCACCGCCTGGTATGGCAATTGCACCGCCCGCAACCGCAGGGCTCACCAGAGGGTGGTACGGTCTGCCCAACGCATCACCGGGGGCAAACTACCTGCCCTCCAGGACACCTACAGCATCCAATGTCACAGGAAGGCCAAAAAGATCATCAAGGAAAACAACCACCCGAGCCACTGGCTGTTCACCCCGCTATCATCCAGAAGGCGAGGTCAGTACAAGTGCATCAAAGCCGGGACCGCGAGACTAAAAAACAGCTTCAATTTAAGGCCATCGGACTGTTAAATGGCCATCACTAGCACCTTAGAGGCTGCTGCCCTATATACTTAGACTTGAAATCACTGCCCACTTTAATAATGGAACACTAGTCACTTTAATAATGTTTACATATTATGCATTACTCATCTCATATGTATATACTGTATTCTACTCTCATGCTGCTCCGACATTGCTCATTCAAATATTTATATATTCTTAATTCCATTCCTTTACTTTAGATTTGTGTGTATTGTTGTGAAATTGTTAGATATTACTGCACTGTTGGAGCTAGAAACACAAGCATTTCGCTACACCCGCAATAACATCTGCTAAACATGTGTATGTGACCAATAACATTCAATTTGATTTGATTACAGAATGTTTAGCTCATATCAGTGTGAATGACTGCACCCGAACTATATGCATAATATTTGTGTGTGTGTGTGTGTGTGTGCATGCACGTGCGTGCGTGCGTGCCTGCCTGCCTGCCTGCGTCTATGTGAGTTGTGACAGAGACAGGGCATCTGACTAGTGCTGCTGACTCCATGTGTCTGTGTATCAGTTTGTGATGGACTGGAGTCTGGCCCTCTTGAGACGCAACACCAGCGGTCGTCAGGGAAAGCAGATCTGTCAGAGAGAGGCTGGGAGAGGGCCATTAGTGCAGAGTAGATGTGTTGGCCAATACAATCAATACAACTACTCCAGCGCTGACTTCCTAATATTGAACCACTGCAGGGGAAGGGACCTATTGCCCAGCAAATATCGTGGGTGTGTCCCAAATGGCACCCTATCCCATTTATAGTGCACTATAAGTTGAATATACATAATACTGTCAATGACTTAGGGGAGGCAAATTATATAGCCTACACTATAACATTTGTGAAAAAGAAAAGATCGACCAGATATTTCGCTGCAAGATCAGGTTTCCATTGTAAGATCAGCTGGAGCATTGAACTGCTCTTCCACTAACTGCCAAAGTAATGCCATTTAGAAGGTTGTACAATTACGGTAGTCACTCGAATGCATTTCAATTAACAGGTGTGCCTTGTTAAAAGGTCATTTGTGTAATATCTTTCCTTAATGCATTTGATACAATCAGTTGTGTTGTAACAAGGTAGGGGTGGTATACAGAAGATAGCCCTATTTGGTGAAAGACCAAGTCCATATTATTGCAACAACAGCTCAAATAAGCAAAGAGAAACAACAGTCCATCATTACTTTAAGTCCTGAAGGTCAGTCAATCCGGAACATTTCAAGAACTTTGAAAGTTACATTTAAGGGCAGTCGTACAAACCATCAAGCGCTATAATGAAACTGGCTTTCATGAGCACCACCACAGGAAAGGAAGACCCAGAGTTACCTCTGCTGCAGACGATAAGTTCATTAGAGTTACCAGCCTCAGAAATTGCAGCACAAATAAATGCTTCACAGAGTTCAAGTAACAGACACATCTCAACATCAACTGTTCAGAGGAGACTGTGTGAATCAGGCCTTCGTGGTCAAATTGCTACACAGAAACCACTACTCAAGGACACCAATAATAATAAGAAGAGACTTGCTTGGGCCAAGAAACATGAGCAATGGACATTAGAAAGGTGGAAATCTGTCCTTTGGTCTGATGAGTCCAAATTTGAGATTTTTGGTTCCAACCGCCGTGTCTTAGTGAGAAAAATTTCACAATTCTTTACCTAGGCAGTTTTACATATTTTAAGAGGTGAAAGGATGATCTCTGCATGTGTGGTTCCCACCGTGAAGCATGGAGGAGATGGTGTGGGGGTGCTTTGCTGGTGACACTGTCATTGATTTATTTATAATTCAAGGCACACTTAACCAGCATGGCTACCACAGCATTCTGCAGTGATACACCATCCCATCTGGTTTGCGCTTAGTGGAACAATCATTTGTTTTTCAACAGAACAATGACCCAACACACCTCCAGGCTGTGTAAGGGCTATTTGACAAAGAAGGAGACTGATGGAGTGCTGCATCAGATGACATGGCATCCACAATCCCCCGACCTCAACCCAATTGAGATGGTTTGGGATGAGTTGGACCGCAGAGTGAAGGAAAACCAGCCAACAAGTGTTCGGCATATGTGGGAACTCCTTCAAGACTGTTGGAAAAGCATTCCAGGTGAAGCTGGTTGAGAGAATACCAAGAGTGTGCCAAGCTGTCATCAAGGCAAAGGGTGGCTACTTTGAAGAATCTCAAATATAAAATATATTTTGATTTGTTTAACACTTTATTGGTTACTACATGATTCCATATGTGTTATTTTATAGTTTTGATGTCTTCACTATTATTCTACAATGCAGACAATAGTAAAAATAAAGAAAAACATTTGAATGTGTCCAAATGTTTAACTGGTACTGTATATAACCAAGTTGTCATTACTCATTGTGTATTTATTATTACTTTTCTATTATTTAGTAATTTTCTTTCTCTCTGCATTTTTGGGAAGGACCCGTAAGTAATTATTTCACTGTTATTCTACACCTGTTGTTTACAAAGCATGTGACAAATAAAATTACCCCCAAGATGCTAACCGCTCACTATTACCAATAACGGGAGGTTAGCATATCATGGTGGTATGACTTATTACTTGTTAAACAAAATCTCTTTCTCTAAGCAATTATATTATTATAAAAGAACACGATTTCCCAAGTTATTTGTTTTTTTAAATATAGCTCAGTTTTTTAAAATTTTATACAGTCACTATTGGTCATCTTTGTCAATGTCATCAATAATTTCGGACCCCACTGTATCTAGGTGTACGTCCCAAATGGCACCCTATTCCCTTTATAGAGCACTCGTTTTGTCCAGGGCCCATAGAACTGGTCAAAGTAGTGCAGTATATAGGGAAGTGTTTCCCAACCCTGGTCCTCGAGCATAACAGTACACCTTTTCATTGTAGCCCTGGACAAACACACCTCATTCAGCTCATTGAGGCGTCGATGATTAGTTGACAAGTTGAATCAGATGTGCTCGTCCAGGGTTACAATAAAAATGTGTACTGTTGAGGGTACTGGAGCACCAGGTTTGGGAAACACTGATATAGGGAATAGGGCCCATAGGTCTCTGGTCAAATGTAGTGCACTATATAGGTAATAGGGTGCCATTTGTGATGAAGCCAATAACGTTTTAAGGGCTGCCAAGACCTCTGGAATAAGGTTGGATGGACTCACTGAACCCTAAAAGGCAGTGACAAGTGACATTGACAAATGTAAAACGAGGAAACCGATTTATGAAGATCCGAGCACTTTGTGGCAGCTTTCTGGCTCTTGCTCGCTGTTCTCTCTCTCTCGTCTCGCTCTGTCAATATTTATCTCTCTCTGACTCCCTCTCACTCCTTTGCTTTCTCCCCTCTCTCTCTCGGATGAAACTTTTCATTGCTCACATATGAACATAATCTTATGTTGTGGTTCATCTTATTCATCCTCTACAAATAAATAGTCCTTTTTTTCTGACACCATGTTCCTGTGTGATTACCACATCCACACTTTTCTCATTCTGGATTTACAGGGGTGAAAACAAATGCTCTTGTGATCATTCTAAACACACACACACATACCTACATCCTCCCACAAGTAAAAGCAGCGTAGAATACATTGTGGTTCTTCTGTGTTAATGCACCGCTCCAAAGCTCTGCTTCTAAGAACTGTAGTAAAAGAAAAAAAGCCACATTTGCATGCCCCTGGAAATATCCCACATTTCTAACACTCAGCTTATCTAAAATGAGGATAATTTCCCTCCATTATGAAATTGGGTGATTTTGTGCCTTGAAGCTACTGAGGGTCATTTGATAAACTATTTTTAGCTGTCTAACTGGTGCTATGGTTTAGTTTGTATAGAAAGTATGTGTCATTTGGCGTCAACAGTAATCTTACTTTATTACGTTTGTCTGGCAGTGACATGTGCATTGAAAAAAAACAATTAAGTTAACCAGAAATAGAGTTGAAGACTTGCTTTTGAGTACTTGTCAGGCTTTTTAAAGCATTTTCCACTGAAACAGAGCTATCAATCCTTGATCAATAATATATTGACATACTCCATCACCAGTAGTGATAAGTATTCAGACCCCTCGATTCTTTTCACATTTTGTTACATTACAGCCTTATTCTAAAATGGAATAAATAGTTTTCCCCCCCTCATCATTCTACACACAATACCCCATAATGACAAAGCAAAAACAGGTTTACATTTTGTGTGTGCAAATATATAAAAACTGAAATATCACATTTACATAAGTATTCAGACCCTTTACTCAGTACTTTGTTGAAGCACCTTTGGCAGCGATTACAGCCTTGAGTTTTCTTGGGTATGACGCTACAAGCTTGGCACATCTGTATTTGGGGAGTTTCTCCCATTTTCTCTGCAGATCCTCTCAAGCTCTGTCAGGTTGGATGGGGAACGTTGCTGCACAGCTATTTTCAGCTCTCTCCAGAGATGTTCGATCAGGTTCAAGTCCGGGCTCTGGCTGGGCCACTCAAGGACATTCAGAGACTTGTCCAGAAGCCAACCCATGCGTTGTCTTGGCTGTGTGCTTAGAGTCATTGTCCTGTTGGAAGGTGAACCTTCACCCCAGTCTGAGGTCCTGAGCGCTCTGGAGCAGGTTTTCATCAAGGATCTCTCTGTACTTTGCTCTGTTCATCTTTCCCTCGATTCTGACTAGTCTCACAGTCCCTGCCCCTGAAAAACATCCCCACAGTATGATGCTGCCACCATCACGCATCACCGTAGGGATGGTGCCAGGCGTCCTCCAGACTTGGTATTCAGGCCAAAGAGTTCAATCTTAGTTTTATCAGACCAGAGAATCTGGTTTCTCATGGTCTGAGAGTCCTTTAGGTGCCTTTTGTCAAACTCCAAGCGGGCTGTCGTGCCTTTTACTGGGGAGTGACTTCCTTCTACCATGAATGCCTGATTGGTGGAGTGCTGCAGAGATTGGTTGTCCTTCTGGAAGGTTCTCCCATGTTAACTGAGGAAGTCTGGAGCCTTGTCAGAGTGACCATTAGATTCTGGAGCCCTTCTCCCCCGATTGCTCAGTTTGGCCGGGCGGCCAGCTCTAGGAAAAGTCTTTGTGGTTCCTAACTTCTTCCATTTAAGAATGATGGGGGCCACTGTGTTCTTGGGGACCTTCAAGGCTGCAGAAATGTTTTGGTATCCTTCCCCAGATCTGTGTCTCGACACAATCCTGTCTACGGACAATTACTTCGACCTCATGGCTTGGTTTTTGCTCTGACATGCACTGTCAAGTGTTGGACCTTATATAGACAGGTGTGTGCCTTTTCAAATCATGTCCAATCAATTTAATTTACCACAGGAGGACTCCAATCAAGTTGTAGAAACATCTCAAGGATGATCAATGGAAACAGGATGCACCTGAGCTCAATTTTGAGTCTCATAGCAAAGGGTCTTAATACTTATGTAAATAAGGTATTTCTGTTTTTTATTTTGTATACATTTGCAAACATTTCTAAAAACATGTTTTCGCTTTGTCATTATGGGGTATTATGTGTAGATTGATGAGGAAAAACATTAATCAATTTTAGAATAAGGCTGTAACATAACAAAATGTGGTAAAAGGGAAGGGGTCTGAATACTTTCGGAATGCACTGTATATGAGCCATGCAAACTGTGAAGCTAGCGCACATGCTGTCCTTTGATCTGTCCACTAACTGTGTGTGTGTCATGTATTACAGCTGGCAGAAGCTTGCCCGTGTGTGCGGGATGCAGACAACGGATCTATGATGAACAGTATCTCCAGGCACTCAACAATGACTGGCACACCGTATGCTTCAGGTGAGTGCTGCTTAAACAGTCTCCTCTCACTGATCAGTCAGTCTCTTCTCCTGTCAATCTTTTGACAGACAACTGATATCCATGCTACTTGTCTTATTCATAACCAGTTTTGGATTTGTTTTTGACAGAGAAATTAGATCTCTGTTTTTTTCAGGTGACATTATTGCTCTACATCCTTCTTAACTCACTACATTAGTAGGTTATGTGTATGATTCTACTGCAATGGCACTTTTTAGCATTCCAGTACTAACTAAACACACACTCCCACTTCCTCCTCAGATATTTACCCCAACTTTACTGATTAACGGTGGATTCCAGTCAACCATACTTGTTTGATGTCTCTCCTTGGGGGCTTGCTTGGAATGCTTATTGATCCAATCACAATATTGAACACATATCTCTTACACTGCTAGGGAGTGCTAGCTATCGAGCGTGTTGTTATAAGTGTCTGTAACATTACAGTGTGTCCATGTAAACTTCAAGGTGGGCTTTGAACCTGTTTGTGCACATGCTTGCAGTTTTCTACCTATTTTAACCTCCCACTTTAAACTATTCCTTTTTAAGACCTCGTAAGTTTTGTACTTTTTTTTATTGAAAGTGGAACTGACAGCATTTTAGCAACATGAAATCTCTTAGCATATGTAATTCCCAAACATTCTAAGTTAAAAATAAAAAAAAATGGTAGCAATATAGAGTGGGAAAATGTCCGTGCATTTGGACAATTAATAGACACTGCAGAAATAAAACCTAATGAAAACATCTGTCTCATCCAGGACCGGAGTCTACGCAGACCGGTGTGCCATAGCCTATCAGAGGATAGGCTATGGCATATCCTCTGATATTAAGCAAACAAGCCATTTGCCACAAAGGCCTGCCATCATTCACTTTGAACTGGACTGTGTGTTTACAGGTATTTGCAACAGCGTGACTTTAGATCATTAGGACAAATTCGTCAAAAGCCACAAATTACACTTGTATGGATTTCTGCAAATATGTAGCTAAATACCACACGTGTCCTCTTATATTTGGGAACTTTACAGGCCTGTTGATCAAACAACCATAAAAAACATAGGCTATGTTTTTTATGGTTGTTTGATCAATAGGCCTGTAAATACATTGTTGGCAAGGCCATTTAAAAAAATATATATATATTTCAACATTTGAGGTAGGCTATATGATCACACCGGTAATAGATCCATTGTTGTATTACCTTTGAAGCAAATCTGAGTGAGCATACATTTAAATGATTAACTTTTATTTTACTGGGCTGATGGTTCCTGCATCTGATGGTCAGTCTCAGCGGAGGGAGAGAGCATCAGACTGAGGGTCTGCCTCTCAACATCCCTGCGCTTTCCCTTTCCTCCACTGAGTCTGACCAAAAAGGGACACGGTCTTCCAGCTGATGGTGAAACTCAAGTTACACCGCAGTATCTCTGCCTCATGCACAAATTCGTGCTGTTATTCCTATGAACAGAGGAAGTGAACTATAAGTGAACTAAGACCCAATCCGCTAATAATAACAACAATGCAAGCCTGCAGCTATACTTTCCTACTCATTCATTACTGCTGCAGTGCTTGTTATAGCTCTGAAGGGAAGTAGGAAGAACGTGCATTCTATGGCTTATAAAAGTGTTGAATACAAAGTGTTGACAGTGCTGAGTAAGAACTGAAACATGAACTCTCTCATAAAACCAGCAGCTCTTTGCTGTATTCGTTGACAGTTTCTCTCTAGTCATGGTTTTAAAAGTTTAGAAATCTCACAGTATCAACTTTGCTGTAGCTTTCTGTTATGCCTGCTACGTTACTGCTGACACGGTCATCTGAGCCATCCGATTGTCCAGCGGTAGGCCTATAGTGCACTTCACTTGCTCTCTGGGCCCGCCGGGGAGGCAGAGTTCGTACCTTCAGACACATGAAATGGTTCAAAATGGCAACAGTTCGTCTGCCCGGCGCTCAGGGCAGCTGAATCGGGTGCACCTACCACCAACAGCCCGGGACGAATAAAAAAAAAAAATAGGTACACAAGGCTTTATCGTTAGGTTTTTTACATAAATGTTTGGCGATCGACTAGAAATGCCTTGAAAATCAATCAGTCGATCACGATCGACCGCTTGGTGACCACTGCCTTTAGAAAGTTGAGTGAAGTTCAATATTGTGCTTCTTTCTCTCTGTGGGCTGATATTTCTGCGCAGCGGAAGTCTCGGAGCTACTGCGAGCGTGCGCAGCTTAGAGGGAACAGCGTTCATGACTAATTATAACTTTTTTTGCGTATGTTTACTAACCGGTCATATTCAGCGTTCGTAAATTCATCAGTTATTCTGCGCTCTGGCACACTCAGACGAGTGCTCTGAAGTCGGAGTAGATAGCTAGCCAGAGTGAATTTTCGAATGCAAGAGATATGCTAACTGGATAACAGTCGTTCAACTAGCTAACATTAGCTATTCACATTTCTTGCTAGCTAACCAAATGACACGTGCTTCTCTAGCTGTGTAGCCGCTGAGAAAACGATACGAGGGGAAAAAGTCAGTCACTAACCCACTCCTCCAATGACATGACATCCTCCTAGCAGCCAGCTAGCTATTTAGCTAATGTTAGGTTCTGTGTTTTTAGCTACATAAATAGATACGCTAGTATATTAGCCATGTTATGACTGACTTGTGATCATTGCCCTTGCTAGTTTGATTGTATTGACATTCCCAGCCTTAGTTACATCCGTCCTTTTTTTTGTCCTAAGCATCACGAATGGAGGCAGCAAACAATGTACCTGGCCAGCTGTGATTTACAAAATGATGGCAATATTAATGGGACTAAAAATAAATCTATTGGCGAATTATATTTATCATGCATTGAACTGCATGTATCTATTCTGCCAACAATGCCTTCGTGTACGTCATGTAGTGTTAGGTTCGTTTTGTAGCGTAAACGGATTATTTTTGACCGATATTATGATTGTCTGTTTCATATTTGCAAAGTAGTTAATGCTGTCCATTCCACTTTAACTAGATAAGTCGTAAGCTTGTGAGAAACCACTCTCCCTCCTTCCCTTCATTCCTCACGTTCTCCCTCCTTCCAATAGTATTAGAATAAAACGTATTACAGTATTAACTGTAATGATCCAGGTTTTTTTTGTTTTGGTGACACGCTTTCTGTTAATTGGTTCTCTCCCAATATCCCATCATGCCTGTATTTGGTCAGTTGTTTCTGGTTGTCGTCAGGGAAAAGACTGGAGTCTTACCTGGAGACTCTATCTGCACAACAACAACAACACTCTGTTAGTCAAATAGATCCAACCCTGTGTGTGTGTCCTACTGTAAATGCCCTATTATCAAGACACCTTTATGAGGTGAGGAGAGAATACAGACATGGGGATGACCTACACTTCACACCTCCACCAGCATTAAATTCTCTGTAAAATGTCAGTAAACCATCAGTAGCAACTAGCGACCCATGACGTCCATACACTCTTTCTCATCTGCTCCCTTCGGTTGGCTGTCACTCAACGCTCTGTCGTCTTTATAGTTTCCAGAGTAGCTCAGTGCCGAGGCTCACACGCACACATAGTGTGAACAGACTTTTAATGGGATCTTTATCAGTACAATGCATGGCATCCAATACCAGTTTTTCTTCACCCATTTTAAATCTAGTGCGCTAGATCTTTGGTTTATCTCCTGACCCTTTGCCAAATGTCCATACTTGTAGCCAATATGATGGAATGATGTAAGCTCTATAGAATAAGTTACATGATAGAGAATCCAGGTCCTTGGAGTTCAGTATGTGAGTTGTAATGTCTATCAACCCTCTCTCTGGTCATAGGATGGTTCTGCCTCCATGATCAGACATCCCCTCCCCTGTCCTCCCTCACACTGACCTCATCACTGACCAGAGGTGGAAAGAGTACTGAAATACATTTTACTCAAGAAGAAGTCAAATAACTGGTGTAAAAAAATAACTCTAGTAAATAGTAGCTAATTTAAAATTGAGTTACTTTTAAAATAGCAACATTGACCTTGATAATTATCTAATTTTGCTAAGGTTACCTGAACGTTGTTACACATGATCTTTTCCATGCATTGTATTGAAAAAGGAAGAGAGCAAAAACAAAGTTAATTTATTTTATGAGTTGCAACAAGGCGCATCTATCTGTATGTTAAAAAGGATTTGTCAAAAATATATTATTAACATTTAAAAAAATAAGTCAAACATACAAAGCAATACATGTTTATTGATAAATAAAAAAGCAGTACAAAATTAAGTGCATAAACAATAAATCTGCCAGACTTCAATATACTTCAGACTCCAGAAATTATTTCACCCATTCAATCCCTCATTCAACCCTCTGTTACTTGTTACTTGTCCATGGGACTGGCTGACATTAACTCACTCATCCATTCACACTCTTTCTCTCACTCCCTCGTTTCCTCACTCACTCACCTCACTCTCAATCGCCCTCTTTCACTCGCTCACCAGTGGTGTAAAAAGTACTGAAATATCCTACTCAAGTAGAAGTACTGTTATTTTAATGAAATTTAGAAGTAAAAAGTAGAAATCAAATTACTGACTTTGAAAAATACAAACAAAAGTACACGTTCTCAGAAAAGCTACGCAATTACAGTAACGAGAGTAGTTGTACTTAGTTAATCTACACCCCATCACTGACCTAAACTTGAACTTAACATGGCCACAGAACCTCCCTCCGCCCAATGATGCTGTTGTTCTATATGTACAGTATGTGATGCAACAGACCATGACAAACATCAGCCCTCCATGGTTGTGCAACTCCCCTTTATACTAACTAATTCATTCAGGGGCTGGTGAAGTTGTTTCACTCTGCTTGAAAACCAGACCGTTTTTCCCAGAAAGCAGTGTGCCCGCTGAAGAATGGGATGTTATTAATAGGACACTGCCTGTTGTTGTTGTCGTCTTGCTTACATAATTGCTCCCACCCTGTCTCTTTAGTTTATTTTCGGGTTTTACACTCTCTGTTCTTGGGTTGACAAACCTAGTTTCAGGATGCAGGAGATCAGATCAGCCTGTCACACTCAGAGGATATCTCTTTGATATGTTTCTCATTTAGAAATCATTAAAAATGACCCACACAGGCACTGTTATTACCTTGTTCTACCACCGCTTATTAACCTCATAAGTAGACCATTTGGGCCGGTTTCCAGGACACGTATTACTGGATCTTGGAAACTGGCCCATATTGCGAACTATACCATGCACTTGTAGTTGTTTGTGTTTTGTTGTGCTATATGTATGGCCTATACATGCACATAGGTTTTGTCACAGCATATGATCTGCGTCCATTTGAATCCCTTTGCTGGTAGTCAGCAGTGTGTCATCCATTAGTCAGATGCTGTGTGTTTAGTCTGAACTTGGCTCTCTCTGTAAAAACTGTCCCCTGTATCCTCTATCCACTGTTCTCATTCTGCTAAGTCTGCTAGTGGGGTTTCTCTTTTCTGTGTGGAACATTGGCCTGGGTGCTTGGTGTTGCGTTAGTGACTCACACCACTGCTGGATGACCCAACGGGAGATCTGAGGATGAGGACATCTGGGTCACTGGAGAGAGCTGAAAAAGGGTTTTGGAGTTTTGTGTGTGTGCATGCGTTTGTGTGTGTGAGAGTCAGAGAGTATACAGATGGGCCGGAGATGAGAGGGAGAGACACATCTGGCTACTCCACAGTGCTGGCTTTCGATGGGGGGTAAGGGAGGGGGTAGGGTGTGTGTGTGTGTGTGTGTGTGTTCATAATACAGTGGGGCAAAAAAGTATTTAGTCAGCCACCAATTGTGCAAGTTCTCCCACTTAAAAAGATGAGAGAGGCCTGTCATTTTCATCATAGGTACACTTCAACTATGACAGACAAAATGAGAAAAAGAAATACAGAAAATCACATTGTAGGATTTCTAATTAATTTATTTGCAAATTATGGTGGAAAATAAGTATTTGGTGACCTACAAACAAGCAATATTTCTGGCTCTCACAGACCTGTAACTTCTTCTTTAAGAGGCTCCTCTGTCCTCCACTCGTTACCTGTATTAATGGCACCTGTTTGGAGTGTGACTGTTTGAGGTTGTGGACAGGTGTCTTTTATACTGATAACAAGTTCAAACTCCACTATGGCCAAGACCAAAGAGCTGTCAAAGGACACCAGAAACAAAATTGTAGACCTGCACCATGCTGGGATGACTGAATATGCAATAGGTAAGCAGCTTGGTTTGAAGAAATCAACTGTGGGAGCAATTATTAGGAAATGGAAGACATACAAGACCACTGATAATCTCCCTCGATCTGGGGCTCCACGCAAGATCTCACCCCGTGGGGTCAAAATTATCACAAGAAGGGTGAGCAAAAATCCCAGAACCACACGGGGGGACCTAGTGAATGACCTGCAGAGAGCTGGGACCAAACGAACAAGCCTACCATCAGTAACACACTACGCCGCCAGGGACTCAAATCCTGCAGTGCCAGACGTGTCCCCCTGCTTTAGCCAGTACATGTCCAGGCCCGTCTGAAGTCTGCTAGAGAGCATTTGGATGATCCAGAAGAAGATTGGGAGAATGTCATATGGTCAGATGAAACCAAAATAGAACTTTTTGGTAAAAACTCAACTCGTCGTGTTTCGAGGACAAAGAATGCTGAGTTGCATCCAAAAAACACCATACCTACTGTGAAGCATGGGGGTGGAAACATCATGCTTTGGGGCTGTTTTTCTGCAAAGGGACCAGGACGACTGATCCGTGTAAAGGAAAGAATGAATGGGGCCATGTATCGTGAGATTTTGAGTGAAAACCTCCTTCCATCAGCAAGGTCATTGAAGATGAAACGTGGCTGGGTCTTTCAGCATGACAATGATCCCAAACACACCGCCCGGGCAACGAAGGAGTGGCTTTGTAAGAAGCATTTCAAGGTCCTGGAGTGGCCTAGCCAGTCTCCAGATCTCAACCCCATAGAAAATCTTTGGAGGGAGTTGAAAGTCTGTGTTGCCCAGCAACAGCCCCAAAACATCACTGCTCTAGAGGAGATCTGCATGGAGGAATGGGCCAAAATACCAGCAACAGTGTGTGAAGACTTACAGAAAACGTTTGACCTCTGTCATTGCCAACAAAGGGTATATAACAAAGTATTGAGAAACTTTTGTTATTGACCAAATACTTATTTTCCACCATAATTTGCAAATTAATTAATAAAAAATCCTACAATGTGATTTTCTAGATTTTTTTCCCACATTTTGTCTGTCATAGTTGAAGTGTACCTATGGTGAAAATTACAGGCCTCTCATCTTTTTAAGTGGGAGAACTTGCACAATTGGTGGCTGACTAAATATTTTTTTGCCCCACTGTATGTATGTTGCGAAGAGGCTAGGACAGAAAAGAGGTCACATTTCTCTCACACTTGGTGATGCGCCAAATGTAATTCACACCTGAGCCCTGTGTGGGTGGAATGTAAGAACTCCTTCAGTCTCTACTGAATGTTACTTTGAGAAGACCTGGCTGTCATCGACCCTGTTGGGACATACAAGTCAGATACACGTTTTACCACTACTACAACTGTGTAACTTGTGGCTTGTCGACTTCCACACACTGCCTTTCTGACTTGCATTTCTCTCCTGTCTTCCCTTCACCGTCCTATCCGTTCAATAACACAACAAATAAAAAAACAGTAACTGCTTCCTTCAGATAGAATAGCTAAGGGTTAACATGCATGCTGTCACACATTCTAATTCTCCCTGTCTGTCTAGAATATGGAGGTAATAGATTTCTGATCCTTCTCCTTGGGGAGGGAGGGATTGTCATGGTAAAGGGAAAAAGGGGGGGGGGGTTAAGATGGCTTTCCTGATCGGAGACGTCTATGGAAAGCCGCCTGCGTCCCCCTACTCCCCTCAAGCAACACAGAAGGAAAAAGAGGGTTAGGGCTAAACATGAGAAAATCATGAAAACACACTCCAACCATCCCGTCAGCTAGTTGATCCCAAAGTAGAACTGAAAGCTCAGTGAGTGCTAGAATGGCAGATAAAAATAAACTAAATGGGGGAAAATAGCTGGAATGGATTATTTGGAGGCTGTTGGGATTCTCAGGGGTGGAAAAACTCCATGGTCCTCACAGAACGCCAGTGATGTGTGTGTGCGCTGTTCACAGAGCCAGCGGCAGCAGGAACAGCAGCTTCATGGGAAAATACTGTGGCACTCTCACGGAGCAACACGTTCCTATTAGTCAATCCTCCAACTCTCTCAGCATGGGGCAGTCCCAGGGCTCACCATGAGAAACCAGAGACCACAAAGCACCCATGGAGGAGGGGAGCTAAAGTGCTCCCCAAACACTGCCAGTGAAGGAGCCTACCGCTCAGAACCATGCTTTAGCTTTATTGAGTTTTCATTCATGCTTTTAAAAGCCGGTAAGGAAATTTTGCTGTTGACCCCACTCCCAGAACTCAGAGAGAGGCGTTTTATGTTACAATCGATGATAGAGTCCAGTTTACAAGATTCCTTCTGGTAGTGTACTGAGTCTGTTAGGCAGGCATCCATGGCATTGACTGATGTTTCAGTTCTCCCTCAAGAATTGGATCTCTACTACTTGACTCTTTGGATAGCCCTCAGTGGAAGGACTTTTAAGGAGAATTTGCTCTTGGG
This sequence comes from Salvelinus alpinus, assembly GCF_045679555.1. Lineage (NCBI taxonomy): Eukaryota > Metazoa > Chordata > Actinopteri > Salmoniformes > Salmonidae > Salvelinus > Salvelinus alpinus. The sequence goes on from NC_092107.1 coordinate 4,545,026, forward strand.
TGGATTGGATGCCCTTTGTTGAATGGAGTTGAATGTAATGTAGATGGAGTGAGTTTAGTGTTTGACATTTGACACTTGGGAAGTTGGGAACGCACACCACAGGTGTACAGTAGAAAGATATTGACTCTGCAGAAACAATAACATGGTATGGTAACATGGTATGTCTCTTTACAGGGGTCAAAAAAACATATGCTTTTCATACACACAATGCTATCATCATTTACCTGTTTTGAAAGTACCCTTCTTTGCGAGTTAACTTTTTTTAATGTCATATCTTCTTTTTTAATAGAACGAAATTACTCAAATACTCATTCATAGGAGTTATCATTTCATGGACTATCAAAAGTCAGACAAATTATATTCTCTTGAGAGAGAGAGCGAGGTCCTGTAACTGTTTCTGCCAGCTTGCTCTGCTGCCCCCAAGGGCCAAAAAACGGACAGCAAGCTCTGTTGTTGTGTCAGCACATTGGCAACCCTGCAGGTCACACATACAAATACTGTACAGTACTGTATATATTCCTACACACGCCGCACACACAAACATGTAGGTGGTTCGGTAAACTATATTCGCAATGCGTGATGTGTAACCTTGCCTGAAGACTTGGGTCATCTCCAAAAGCAAATACCTAGCCCTTGCTAACACGGTCTTGCGCCACACTGACGATCCAGGTTCAATCAATACCTGGCTGGTCAGACATGTATGCTCATACAGTATATGCACACAGACACACACACTAACACAGTCCTGTACGCACACACACACTTCCAAGGCTGAAAGAAGTAAATTTCTCAAGGACATGCAACAGAAACCCCCCAGAGCCTTTCCATTCTTAAGGCACATTCTTCGCTCTTTCTCTCTCTCTGCCTCTCGTTTCTGTTTCTCTTTCTCTCTGTCTCTCTCTCTTTTCTGTTTCTCTTTCTCTCTCTCTGTCTCTCTCTCTTTTTTCTCTCTTTGTCTCTGCCTCTTTAAGACGAGGACTCATCTTAAACGACCTCTTTTAAAATGTATGCATTCACTGTAAATAGCCATATACCGTATTTATAACCGCTATACTTATCTTAAAAGATGTGCCAGAAGGGGGTTAGAAAGAGGATTCAAGCTGTTCGCTGCATGGCCTTAGACATCAGTGTGTTATTTTTCATATTACTGATGTGGTATAATGGTGCTCATGTGATATGATCTGTCGTAACTGATGGATAGCACAGCAGATTAAATCCTTAACACTACATAATGATGTATTATATAATAGTGTATACTATAGCTGTACTGTATGGCTCTGTGGCAACTATTTAAGACACCCACTCTCTTTGTTTTGAATTGTTAGGCTCTGTGGCCTTTCCCTCCTGACCATGCCACTGATGTGAAACTTGTGTTTTGAAAGTAGGGATTTGGTAAAGGGATCAGTAAGGAAGTGAAACTTGAAAGTACCAGTGCTAGACCAGTATGCTCATCCTTATAGGTCTGTTCTGTGTCTTGCCTAAAACAGTTTCTTTCTGTGCTGCGGTAGTACAAGGTTGTCCACAGAGGCTCTTAACAAAGAGACACCATTTCCTTTGTAAAGATCACCTGAATTGTTAGGATTCCTATTAGGACACCGACTCCTCTTCAAGGATCGTCTTAACTGGCTAAAGGAAATGTTATCTCCTTCTAAACCATCACCTGATTCGCCGAGGGGCTTCCGTCTCCTCCCTCCTCCATCCAAAATGGAATGGAACCAGAGTCGCAGGAAAAGGTTGGTAAACTGAAACAGACACTTTTAAGGGGTTTTATTCGATTGAGAAATGTACTTTCTGCTAGCTTGTATAGTCTTTGATGAATAGGATATGTGTTTGTGTGCGGTATCAGATAGCGTAACATGGAAATGAGTAGAATGAGTAAGGTAGATGGGGTCCCTTTATTGAGTAGTATTGGCTAGGAAGATAGGGGCCCCTTTATCCCACTTTGGTTGAATATGCGAAGCTGGCTGTAGTTAACTGACTGTCAGAAGCCAGTTGTATTTGACTGAGAGGCCAGCCGTCTGGCAGACAGAGGGATGAAGGGAGGGAAGAGGAGGAGGGAAGGGAAAGACTATGATGTCACAGGGTCACCACCACTCCCAAAGGAAGCTGGGAGAGCGAGAGCGAGGGCAGGGACAGGAAACACATGACTAAAAAAGAAAAAAGAGGCCCCAGAATGCAGCTGCAGCGTGAGAGAAAGAGAGGAAGATATTCATGGTTGTGACAGTGCTGCTGTGTGGTGGTGGTGGTGTGGTTTAGTAGCGGCAGGTTTCCTCTCTATAGATTATCTGTTCAATACGCTGCTGTTAAGATGAGCATGTTTCCTGACTGTCATAGCAAGGCCTTGTCTCTGAAGGGAGACATGTTGAGAAGGGACCAGCGATACAGGAATCACATCAAGGGCAAGAAGTAAGTCCTTTTGTTGGGTGGATGTACGTAAAGGCTAGGATGGGCAGTTGTATGGTATGTAGTGGAGTTGTTGGGGTAATTGGCTCCTCTTGGTTGCAGTTCCTGAACTATGTTCCTGTATTTCTACATCTACTCATTGAAACAACTTGCTTAAAATTCCCTGTTTAGTCATGAATACCGTTCACTCGACTAGAGTTGGATGCATTTGCTTACTAATGGAGAAGTGATAGCAGATAGCATGTTGTTAGCATCGCAGACTAGACAGAAGGGTGGTTTGGGTGGACCTGTGAAATCATTTCCTTATTTTTAAACCTCGTTTCCATGTCTGCTTTTCTCACTTTCGTGACCAGAAATATTACAGATGACTTTGAACAATGTGAATTTCCAAAATGAAGTTGAACAATGCTTGTGAGGCTATGTGTTTATGAACTTGGACCATGTCTCTACTGTGTGTCCCTTTTAATGTGATAGTATGTGTTCACTGGTGTGGTGCTCTATACAATCTCTGTTTGTTTGTCTACCCCTCACCCAGTGTGCAGAAGTGTACATTGTCGAGTCTAGTACACATGTTGACTGTATTCAGGCTGTCACAGTACTGACTCTCCCTCACTCTGCCTGTGTCTCTCTAACTCCCCATGTCTGACTTTGATCATAACTCCCTGTCCACCCTAACCATGATTTCCCAGCCTCTCTGCTATGTGACTGCTCTGTTTGCAGTGTGTCAGGCTCTATGTAGCCTGGGTGCAGTGTACAGAGAGTACTCCACAGTATGAATAAACTAGATGAGGGATGTAGAGAAGCTTTCAGTGTCGCTGTGATACAGTGCTCCGTCTGTGTTCACTGACTCCAGCTTTCCTCTCTGTATGTTTGCGTGTATGTGTGTGCCTGCCTTGTGTGAGTTGTCAGATAAGCATGTTATCCAACGACAGCCAGACCCTCTTAGGGGAAATTGTTCACAATTTATAAATAGCGGGTCCGATAATCACAAAGCTGTGAATGAGTGTCTTCCATGGCTTTTGGCGAATACTATGGTGAACTGTAGCTTCTGAGTTATTTTTTTACATAAAGCAGACTTCACACATGTTGTTTAAATACTCTTGTCACTTTCTCATCATATGATGCAAAATGAATAATACAGGACAGAGTTCTGTATTTTGAAAGTTACGTATCTTGAAAACTTGATTGCTGACATGCAAAACATTTGGGACTATATCAACAATGGCTAATGAAACCAAAATATTGTTTTTTTGTGGAGTTTTCCTTTAATGTGTTATTGAGGTAGGCTAAATTAGGTGTGGTTGGAATGTTCATAATGGTGAGCATTTGCAAGCTGTGTGCAGGAGCTTCCTCATTTAAATCACATCATACACTCTGATACAACAGGTGCATTCCTTTTGAAGTAGACATGAATACTCAGAATAGGAGCTGAAACCTGATCAGATCATAAAATGTACACCTCCATGTACAGTACAATAAATCCCTTTCTAAAAGTTTCTGTGTAACATTGATATTGTAAGGTTATGAAACTATACTTTATGTAAGGTGTCTACTTTAGATGTAACTGAATGTGGTATTGTTTCAGTGATAGTCAACACCAGGCAGGAAGTAATGGATGTGTTGTTAGCCATCTTAAAATGGTTGCGGGAGGAGAGGAGAAGAGAAGAGGGATGGGTGGAGTGGAGGGTAGGAGAGGAGAAGAGAAGAGGGATGGGTGGAGTGGAGGGTAGGAGAGGAGAAGAGAAGAGGGATGGGTGGAGTGGAGGGTAGGAGAGGAGAAGAGAAGAGGGATGGGTGGAGTGGAGGGGAGGAGAGGAGAAGAGAAGAGGGATGGGTGGAGTGGAGGGGAGGAGAGGAGAAGAGAAGAGGGATGGGTGGAGTGGAGGGTAGGAGAGGAGAAGAGAAGAGGGATGGGTGGAGTGGAGGGTAGGAGAGGAGAAGAGAAGAGGGATGGGTGGAGTGGAGGGTAGGAGAGGAGAAGAGAAGAGGGATGGGTGGAGTGGAGGGTAGGAGAGGAGAAGAGAAGAGGGATGGGGTGGAGTGGAGGGTAGGGGAGGAGAGGAGAAGAGGGATGGGTGGAGTGGAGGGTAGGGGAGGAGAGGAGAAGAGGGATGGGTGGAGTGGAGGGTAGGAGAGGAGAAGAGAAGAGGGATGGGTGGAGTGGAGGGTAGGGGAGGAGAGGAGAAGAGGGATGGGTGGAGTGGAGGGTAGGGGAGGAGAGGAGAAGAGGGATGGGTGGAGTGGAGGGTAGGAGAGGAGGAGAGAAGAGGGATGGGTGGAGTGGAGGGTAGGAGAGGAGAAGAGAAGAGGGATGGGTGGAGTGGAGGGTAGGGGAGGAGAAGAGAAGAGGGATGGGTGGAGTGGAGGGTAGGGGAGGAGAAGAGAAGAGGGATGGGTGGAGTGGAGGGTAGGAGAGGAGAAGAGAAGAGGGATGGGTGGAGTGGAGGGTAGGAGAGGAGAAGAGAAGAGGGATGGGTGGAGTGGAGGGTAGGAGAGGAGAAGAGAAGAGGGATGGGTGGAGTGGAGGGTAGGAGAGGAGAAGAGAAGAGGGATGGGTGGAGTGGAGGGTAGGAGAGGAGAAGAGAAGAGGGATGGGTGGAGTGGAGGGTAGGAGAGGAGAAGAGAAGAGGGATGGGTGGAGTGGAGGGTAGGAGAGGAGAAGAGAAGAGGGATGGGTGGAGTGGAGGGTAGGAGAGGAGAAGAGAAGAGGGATGGGTGGAGTGGAGGGTAGGGGAGGAGAAGAGAAGAGGGATGGGTGGAGTGGAGGGTAGGAGAGGAGAAGAGAAGAGGGATGGGTGGAGTGGAGGGTAGGGGAGGAGAAGAGAAGAGGGATGGGTGGAGTGGAGGGTAGGGGAGGAGAAGAGAAGAGGGATGGGTGGAGTGGAGGGTAGGGGAGGAGAAGAGAAGAGGGATGGGTGGAGTGGAGGGTAGGGGAGGAGAAGAGAAGAGGGATGGGTGGAGTGGAGGGTAGGGGAGGAGAAGAGAAGAGGGATGGGTGGAGTGGAGGGTAGGAGAGGAGAAGAGAAGAGGGATGGGTGGAGTGGAGGGTAGGGGAGGAGAAGAGAAGAGGGATGGGTGGAGTGGAGGGTAGGAGAGGAGAAGAGAAGAGGGATGGGTGGAGTGGAGGGTAGGGGAGGAGAAGAGAAGAGGGATGGGTGGAGTGGAGGGTAGGGGAGGAGAAGAGAAGAGGGATGGGTGGAGTGGAGGGTAGGAGAGGAGAAGAGAAGAGGGATGGGTGGAGTGGAGGGTAGGGGAGGAGAAGAGAAGAGGGATGGGTGGAGTGGAGGGTAGGGGAGGAGAAGAGAAGAGAAGAGGGATGGGTGGAGTGGAGGGTAGGAGAGGAGAAGAGAAGAGGGATGGGTGGAGTGGAGGGTAGGGGAGGAGAAGAGAAGAGGGATGGGTGGAGTGGAGGGTAGGGGAGGAGAAGAGAAGAGGGATGGGTGGAGTGGAGGGTAGGGGAGGAGAAGAGAAGAGGGATGGGTGGAGTGGAGGGTAGGGGAGGAGAAGAGAAGAGGGATGGGTGGAGTGGAGGGTAGGGGAGGAGAAGAGAAGAGGGATGGGTGGAGTGGAGGGTAGGAGAGGAGAAGAGAAGAGGGATGGGTGGAGTGGAGGGTAGGGGAGGAGAAGAGAAGAGGGATGGGTGGAGTGGAGGGTAGGGGAGGAGAAGAGAAGAGGGATGGGTGGAGTGGAGGGTAGGAGAGGAGAAGAGAAGAGGGATGGGTGGAGTGGAGGGTAGGGGAGGAGAAGAGAAGAGGGATGGGTGGAGTGGAGGGTAGGGGAGGAGAAGAGAAGAGGGATGGGTGGAGTGGAGGGTAGGGGAGGAGAAGAGAAGAGGGATGGGTGGAGTGGAGGGTAGGAGAGGAGAAGAGAAGAGGGATGGGTGGAGTGGAGGGTAGGGGAGGAGAAGAGAAGAGGGATGGGTGGAGTGGAGGGTAGGGGAGGAGAAGAGAAGAGGGATGGGTGGAGTGGAGGGTAGGGGAGGAGAAGAGAAGAGGGATGGGTGGAGTGGAGGGTAGGGGAGGAGAAGAGAAGAGGGATGGGTGGAGTGGAGGGTAGGGGAGGAGAAGAGAAGAGGGATGGGTGGAGTGGAGGGTAGGGGAGGAGAAGAGAAGAGGGATGGGTGGAGTGGAGGGTAGGGGAGGAGAAGAGAAGAGGGATGGGTGGAGTGGAGGGTAGGAGAGGAGAAGAGAAGAGGGATGGGTGGAGTGGAGGGTAGGGGAGGAGAAGAGAAGAGGGATGGGTGGAGTGGAGGGTAGGGGAGGAGAAGAGAAGAGGGATGGGTGGAGTGGAGGGTAGGGGAGGAGAAGAGAAGAGGGATGGGTGGAGTGGAGGGTAGGGGAGGAGAAGAGAAGAGGGATGGGTGGAGTGGAGGGTAGGGGAGGAGAAGAGAAGAGGGATGAGATGGGTGGAGTGGAGGGTAGGGGAGGAGAAGAGAAGAGGGATGGGTGGAGTGGAGGGTAGGGGAGGAGAAGAGAAGAGGGATGGGTGGAGTGGAGGGTAGGGGAGGAGAAGAGAAGAGGGATGGGTGGAGTGGAGGGTAGGGGAGGAGAAGAGAAGAGGGATGGGTGGAGTGGAGGGTAGGGGAGGAGAAGAGAAGAGGGATGAGATGGGTGGAGTGGAGGGTAGGGGAGGAGAAGAGAAGAGGGATGGGTGGAGTGGAGGGTAGGGGAGGGAGAAGAGAAGAGGGATGGGTGGAGTGGAGGGTAGGGGAGGAGAAGAGAAGAGGGATGGGTGGAGTGGAGGGTAGGGGAGGAGAAGAGAAGAGGGATGGGTGGAGTGGAGGGTAGGGGAGGAGAAGAGAAGAGGGATGGGTGGAGTGGAGGGTAGGGGAGGAGAAGAGAAGAGGGATGGGTGGAGTGGAGGGTAGGGGAGGAGAAGAGAAGAGGGATGGGTGGAGTGGAGGGTAGGGGAGGAGAAGAGAAGAGGGATGAGTGGAGTGGAGGGTAGGGGAGGAGAAGAGAAGAGGGATGGGTGGAGTGGAGGGTAGGGGAGGAGAAGAGAAGAGGGATGGGTGGAGTGGAGGGTAGGGGAGGAGAAGAGAAGAGGGATGGGTGGAGTGGAGGGTAGGGGAGGAGAAGAGAAGAGGGATGGGTGGAGTGGAGGGTAGGGGAGGAGAAGAGAAGAGGGATGGGTGGAGTGGAGGGTAGGGGAGGAGAAGAGAAGAGGGATGAGTGGAGTGGAGGGTAGGGGAGGAGAAGAGAAGAGGGATGGGTGGAGTGGAGGGTAGGGGAGGAGAAGAGAAGAGGGATGGGTGGAGTGGAGGGTAGGGGAGGAGAAGAGAAGAGGGATGGGTGGAGTGGAGGGTAGGGGAGGAGAAGAGAAGAGGGATGGGTGGAGTGGAGGGTAGGGGAGGAGAAGAGAAGAGGGATGGGTGGAGTGGAGGGTAGGGGAGGAGAAGAGTGGTGAGGAGTGGAGGAGAGGTGAGCGCAGAGGAGAAGAGAGGATAAGTGAAAGTGTAGCGGAGGAGAGGAGATCACACATACAGCAGGTGTGTGGGCAGACAGTAACCTGGTTTATACAAAGACGACCAATGTCATCATCAGAGAGGCTGAAGAAATTAAACATCACATCCTCCTGACAGGATTAAATCTGCCTGACTCCCCTGGCTCACCGGTCTGCTCTGTTTTTCATCTCTGTATTTAATCTCTGTGTTTCATCTCTGTAGAGCAGCAGGAGGAACAGGCTGTGTACAAATGAAAGGCTGTCGAGGACGGATGTGGAGATTTGTTAGACAGATGTTGAGTAAAGGAGGAAGGGAAATTACTCTTAAAGGGTGGACACTGGGTGCTTCTCTTTTCTCCTCCCTCCTTCCCCTCTTTCCTCTCCTTCTCTTCATCCATCACTCTATCACCATGTTCTTTTCTCTCTTCAACCTCCTCCTCCATCATTCAATCACTCTTTCTCTCCTCCTCCTCCTCTGCTATTACTCTATGTCATCCATTTATCTAGTTTCCTTGAGGAGCTTGTAGGGGTCAGAGACACTGTCTGTTTCCTTTCTCTGGCTTTGCTCACCCGAATATATTATATTAGTCCAGAGCAAATTTCAAATTAATTCTTTGGTAAGCTTTGGGCTTATCTCCTAACCTAGGCCTAGATTTCCCCACAGTTCTTATCTAGAGGGCCAATGGCTAGCTTTGGCAGTTGCAGCTGGCTATTCTTAGGGCTCTGGTTATGGCTATGGCTGCTCAGTGAAACAACCTGTCCTGATTTGTCATAGACGCTTGCTAAAAAACTTTCATGAGCAAGCCTTCCTTCATGACAGGCCTTTCTAAAATGGTATAGAATCAGCTTGATCCCCTCTGTCAAAGATGCTTTGACCTTCTTTTTTGGTATTGTTAACAAACATGCCCCCATAAGGAAAATGAGAATAAAAAACAGGTTCAGCCCCTGGTTTGACTGTGGTCTTGCAGAGTTACTCCACCTCAAGAATTGCATTTGGCGAAATGCTCGGCACACTCATACTCAGACTGACTGGCTCAGCCTGAGAAATAAGTGCACTCAGGCTATCCGGGAAGGCCAAAGTTAGTTACTTTAAAGTTCTCTCTCTGTGGGTCTAACCCCAAGAAGTTCTGGAAAACGGTTAAAGACCTGGAGAATAAACCCTCCTCCTCACAGCTGCCCATGTCCCTTAAAGTTGATGATGTGGTTGTTACTGACAAGAAGCACATGGCTGAGCTCTTTAATCACCACTTCATTAAGTCAGGATTCCTATTTGACTTAGCCATGCCTCCTTGCCCGTCGAACATTTCCTCATCTCCCACCCCTTCTAATGCGACTATCCCCGATGCTTCTCACTCTTTTTCCCCTGCCCCGCTACAAAGTTTCTCCCTGCAGGTAGTCACTGAGTATGATGTGCTAGAGGAGCTCCTGAAACTTGACCCCCCAAAAACATCTGGGTCAGATAGTTTAGACCAGGGGTGTCAAACATACGGCCCGCGGGCCGGAACCGGCCCCCAAGGAGGTTCGATCAGGCCCGCAGGATAATTTGAAAGTGGAAAAAATGCATAAAAGACATGGAATTAATATTTTTAATTCGCTGCAATTCATGGATTATCCGCTAAGGGGCGCACTCTTTCCATCAGAGTAGAAGACAAGCCGCATCACTGAGACAGACTGAAAACAGCAGACGGTATCAATGCGCCATCTGCTGCTTGTTACGACGTTGTTAATACCTTGGTCTCTACCTCTCCGCTACACCCTCATTAGCCAAAATGTCGTTATCCAAACGGAGAAAAGTAGATAAGTTTTAAAGTTTTGTGCCTTTGTACAATCAGTGGGATCAGTTGCAATGCATATTTGTGAATGATAAAAGTAAATTGCACATTTGTCTAAGGAAATATGAGGTGTTTCATGAAATGTTTTGTAAAAGGATAGTTCATTAAATTTCAATATTTTCCTAATGTTCTTGTGCTTCTTTACACCAAAACAAAGGAAAGACATGATATTTTGGTTATTTATAGCAGAGTATGGTATAATTTTAATGGTCCGGCCCACTTGACATCTCCCTAGGCCGTATGTGGCCCACGATGCGAAATGAGTTTGACACCCCTGGTTTAGACCCTTTCTTCTTTAAGGTTGCTGCCCGTATCATCGCCAAGCCTATCTCCAAACTTTTTAGCCTGTCTCTCCTTTCTGGGGAGGTTCCCATTGCTTGGAAGGCCACCACAGTTCGTCCTTTATTTAAAGGGGGAGATCAAGTTGATCCTAACTGTTATAGGCCTATTTCTATTTTGTCGTGTTTATCAAAAGTGTTGATAAAACTTGTCAATAATCAACTGACTGGCTTTCTTGATGTCTATAGTATTCTCTCTGGTATGCAATCTGGTTTCCGCTCAGGTTATGGATGTGTCACTGCAACCTTAAAGGTCCTCAGTGATGTCACCATTACCCTTGATTCTAAGCAATGTTGTGCTGCTATTTTTATTGACTTGGCCAAAGCTTTTGATACGGTAGACCATTCCATTCTTGTGGGCCGGCTAAGGAATATTGGTGTCTCTGAGGGGTCTTTGGCCTGGTTTGCTAACTACCTCTCTCAAAGAGTGCAGTGTATAAAGTCAGAAAATCTGTCAGCCACTGCCTGTCACCAAGGGAGTACCCCAAGGCTCAATCCTAGGCCCCACACTCTTCTCAGTTTACATCAACAACAGGCAGTAGGCAGTAGGAAGCTCTCTCTTCCATTTATATGCAGATGATAGTCTTATACTCAGCTGGCCCCTCCCTGGATTTTGTGTTAAATGCTCTACAACAAAGCTTTCTTAGTGTCCAACAAGCTTTCTCTACCCTTAATATTGTTCTGAACACCTCCAAAAGAAAGATCATGTGGTTTGGTAAGAAGAATGCCCCTCTCCCCACAGGTGTTATTACTACCTCTGAGGGTTTAGAGTTTGAGGTAGTCATCTCATACAAGTACTTGGGAGTATGGCTAGAAGGACACTGTCCTTCTCTCAGCACATATCAAAGCTGCAGGCTAAAGTTAAATCTAGACTTTGTTTCCTCTATCGTAATCGCTCCTCTTTCACCCCAGCTGCCAAACTAATCCTGATTCAGATGACCATCCTACCCATGCTAGATTACAGAGACATCATTTATAGATCAGCAGGTAAGGGTGCTCTCGAGCGGCTAGATGTTCTTTACCATTCGGCCATCAGATTTGCCACCAATGCTCCTTATAGGACACATCACTGCACTCTATACTCCTCTGTAAACTGGTAATCTCTGTATACCCGTTGCAAGACCCACTGGTTGATGCTTATTTATTAACCCCTCTTAGGCCTTACTCACCCCTATCTGAGATACCTACTGCAGCCTTCATCCTACACATACAACATCCATTCTGCCAGTCACATTCTGTTAAAGGTCCCCAAAGCACACACATCCCTGAGTCGCTCGTCTTTTCAGTTCGCTGCAGCTAGCGACTGGAACGAGCTGCAACACTCAAACTGGACAGTTTTATCTCAATCTCTTAATTCAAAGACTCAATCATGGACACTTTTACTGACAGTTGTGGCTGCTTTGCGTGATGTATTGTTGTCTCTACCTTCTTGCCTTTATGCTGTTGTCTGTGCCCAATAATGTTTGTACCATGTTTTGTGCTGCTACCATGTTGTGTTGCTACCATGCTGTGTTGTCATGTGTTGCTTCCTTGCTATGTTGTTGTCTTAGGTCTCTCTTTATGTAGTGTTGTGTTGTCTCTCTTGTCGTGATGTGTGTTTTGTCCTATATTTATGTTATTTATTTATTTATTTTAATCCCGGCCTCCGTCCTCGCAGGAGGTCTTTTGCCTTTTGGTAGGCCATCATTGTAAATAAGAATTTGTTCTTAACTGACTTGCCTTGTTAAACAAAGGTTAAATAAAAAAAAAGTGCTAGCTTGCTCGAAAGCTCCTTATAAAATGATCGACTTCAGGAATTCATCTGGTTTGTGGATTTAGAGATTATTGAGAAAATTGTTCTCATGTCATCAAGTGCTGCCAGGTTTATCCCCCCCACTCTGTTTTTAGACTGAGATCACTGACTGACACTGTGTCTCTGTTCTGTCTCCAGAACCAAGAACACACAGTTCTGTTTAATAAAGTATTTTTGCACACCGTCTGTAACTTTCCATTGTTAATCTGAGACGATGACATTTACAAAGGAAAAGGGAGTCTGTCTATACATGTAGGTTCTTTCTTCTGATTACAATCCCACTCCCAAGCTTTAAACTTTTGGCCTTGTAATACAAGCCTTTTATCAGACTTCCAGAAATTATATTTGACCTTCCTTATCCCAGTGTTATAGATATAGAATGTATTCACTATTTCACTTCTACACTTTTTCATTCACTTTACCAGTTATATCAGTCCAACATTGTCCGGCATCCAGGACTCAACATATTTGTATGCTGAACACAAAAAGGTGTACTTTTACTTCTATGCATTGTGGTCCTCTGAACAGTGACTATTCACTGATGCTAGGACAGAACCAGAGGCCAATGTTGTTGGCACCTGATAGTCTCCATCACTCATGTCTTGTTTTGCCCGTGGTCGTGGAACATTGGAGAATGGCCGGCCATTCTCTTTTTCCTGTCCAGTCCAGTCTGCCCCAGACAGACAGAATGTGCATAGATAGCCGTGCTGAAAGCCAGACAGACACAGGGCTTAGCGAGCACAAAGGAATCTGCCTCCATCTACACTATTCACCCCCAGCCGCCACACTATATACCCCCCAGCATACAGCCACCACACAGCTCAACAAAGCTATGTTACCTGCAATGCCCCTGCTTAATAGACCAATAGACTGACGGTGCTACAACAAAAACTGTTCCCCATTGACAAAAGCTACCGGGCATTCAGCAGCCATCTTAGAACTCAACCCAGCCAACCACTGTGTTTTTTCCACCGCATAAAAATGCACAGACTATCTTTTCCCTGATCTTTTTGTTCTTGAGAGCTGGGATGGCTGACACAGGGATAGCTGAGCCCGGCACTGAGAGGGTTTATGCCTGCTCTTTGCTGAGCTTGCAATTGCAGGGGAGGGGTTTCGGCCTGCGTCTGATTGGCTATGGGATTTCCTGGGAGGATTTGAAAACACCCAATGGGGAGGGGCCACCGAGCGGATTAGGTCATGCTTTTTTTGTAAGCGGAGTGACATCATGGTCTGTGAACTGCTCTGCCCTAGGGTGAAGGGTGTCTGAGGGAGACGGCAACGAAGGAATGATAAAGAAGAGCGGAATGACAATAAGGGGGTGCAGAGAGGGGGCGGTTGGTTGGGATTGTGATGAATGTGTCTCATTTTGTTGGTTATCGTCCTTGTGTGGGTGTCTCTCTCTCTCTCTCTCTCTCCTCCAATAATGCTCATCCTTACCTCACTACACATCCTTTTACTGGTTAGTAGAAGGGAAACCCTTACATCCATCCTAACCATCTCTCTGTAGAATCTACTCTCTTCCCAGCGCTCAAATATTGTTGAAATTATATTATCAGAACTGGTTGTAATCTGAAAGAACGCCATAAAATAAAAGTGATTTCCTTTTCCATGTCTGGTTGGAAAGATTTAACTTTTTTTTTGTTCCACTGAAGAAGATTGGTAGAACTTGGCCCCCTGCCAGGAATTCCCCCCTCTATCCCTGTCTTGGTATTCCCTTCCAGTGGGAACGTTACTGGCTTGTTGACAAGATGTGAACAGTAGAGGTGTCTCCCTGGTCTCCCTGATGCTGTCGTGTCCTCATCTTGTTTTCCATTACATACTCTGTCGCTCTCTCTGTATATCTTTCTCTCTCATTCTTTCTCTTTCTCTCACCCTCTCTTTCTCGGCCCCCTCTCATAAGACATACAGTGAGGGAAAAAAGTATTTGATCCCCTGCTGATTTTGTACGTTTGCCCACTGACAAAGAAATGATCAGTCTATAATTTTAATGGTAGGTTTATTTGAACAGTGAGAGACAGAATATCAACAAAAAAATCCAGAAAAACGCATGTCAAAAATGTTATGAATTGATTTGCATTTTAATGAGGGAAATAAGTATTTGACCCCTCTGCAAAACATGACTTAGTACTTGGTGGCAAAACCCTTGTTGGCAATCACAGAGGTCAGACGTTTCTTGTAGTTGGCCACCAGGTTTGCACACATCTCAGGAGGGATTTTGTCCCACTCCTCTTTGCAGATCTTCTTCAAGTCATTAAGGTTTCGAGGCTGACGTTTGGCAACTCGAACCTTCAGCTCCCTCCACAGATTTTCTATGGGATTAAGGTCTGGAGACTGGCTAGGCCACTCCAGGACCTTAATGTGCTTCTTCTTGAGCCACTCCTTTGTTGCCTTGGCCGTGTGTTTTGGGTCATTGTCATGCTGGAATACCCATCCACGACCCATTTTCAATACCCTGGCTGAGGGAAGGAGGTTTTCACCCAAGATTTGACGGTACATGGCCCCGTCCATCGTCCCTTTGATGCGGTGAAGTTGTCCTGTCCCTTTAGCAGAAAAACACCCCCAAAGCATAATGTTTCCACCTCCATGTTTGACGGTGGGGATGGTTTCTTGGGGTCATAGGCAGCATTCCTCCTCCTCCAAACACGGCAAGTTGGGTTGATGCCAAAGAACTCCATTTTGGTCTCATCTGACCACAACACGTTCACCCAGTTGTCCTCTGAATCATTCAGATGTTCATTGGCAAACTTCAGACGGGCATGTATATGTGCTTTCTTGAGCAGGGGGACCTTGCGGGCGCTGCAGGATTTCAGTCCTTCACGGCATAGTGTGTTACCAATTGTTTTCTTGATGACTATGGTCCCAGCTGCCTTGAGATCATTGACAAGATCCTCCTGTGTAGTTCTGGGCTGATTCCTCACCGTTCTCATGATCATTGCAACTCCACGAGGTGAGATCTTGCATGGAGCCCCAGGCTGAGGGAGATTGACAGTTCTTTTGTGTTTCTTCCATTTGCGGATAATCACAGAAACTGTTGTCACCTTCTCACCAAGCTGCTTGGCGATGGTCTTGTAGCCCATTCCAGCCTTGTGTAGGTCTACAATCTTGTCCCTGACATCCTTGGAGAGCTCTTTGGTCTTGGCCATGGTGGAGAGTTTGGAATCTGATTGATTGATTGCTTCTGTGGACAAGTGTCTTTTATATAGGTAAGAAACTGAGATTAGGAGCACTCCCTTTAAGAGTGTGCTCCTAATCTCCGTTCGTTACCTGTATGAAAGACACCTGGGAGCCAGAAATCTTTTTGATTGAGAAGGGGTCAAATACTTATTTCCCTCAATAAAATGCAAATCAATTTATAACATTTTTGACATGCGTTTTTCTGGATTTTTTTGTTGATATTCTGTCTCTCACTGTTCAAATAAACCTACCATTAAAATTATAGACTGATCATTTCTTTGTCAGTGGGCAAACGTACAAAATCAGCAGGGGATCAAATACTTTTTTCCCTCACTGTAGGTCATATTTCCTCATAGTCACATGCTTGGTGTGGGTTGCAGTCTTGCCGGCAATACCCACTCACAACAACAGCAAGCACTGTATGTAATATAGACACAAATTACCAAGCACTGGATGTAAAATAGACACAAATTACATTTTAGATACTAATCAGCCAACTGATTAAAAACACATTTGAATTTGTTTATAAAATACATCAGCATTCAATAGACATGCTAACTAATTAATCATGTTGTCTCATTTATTTAGTGCAATTTATTGCTCGTTCAACTGTGGATTGTGGAATGTTGATTTATTAACCATACGGTTTACTGTATGTCTGACATCTTTTAGATGTATGGAATTGGACAGAGGAAGGATCATTGGACACGCAAAATAGATTATTCTGTGTTTGTGTGAGAGAGAGATGGGAGGCTACATGTGTGGCACATGATTTCTTGCGCTTTTCATAATGCTGCATCCTAAAAAATATTTCAACCTTAAAATCGGTCAACACCTTGTTGGAGGTTCTCTCCTCTTGTCCTCTCCTCCCCTGCCCAGTACAGAGAGCCCTTCCTGTAGACATGACCCACTTCCTTCAGAGGTGTCTCTGCCCACGTCATGCCATGACCTCTGTCATCCAGACAGAGAGAGAGGATGGCCAGACTGGCATTTTGAAGAGTCCCACCAGAAAGTCTGATTGTTACATAGACTATGTCTTTTAGGTTACGGTGAACATTCTATAGTTTGCACGGTTGACTTGTGATGCCAATTTTTGTATTAAAATGTCATCTCAAGCAATACTCCATTCAACTCAGTGATGTGAGGGGTTATCAGTGGAATCAACACATTGTATGTGATGTGAGTGCTGCAGTAACATTAATCCTAGAAACAGAAAACACAGTTTACAGTAATGCTATTTTTAGTTAGAGACTATGGTACTGGTTGACCAATAGATCACAAGACACAGCTGAGATGGCATGTTGGTGTAGGAGTTAGAACCACTACCTATGTGGGAAACTGTCCAGCTGTATGTCTCTGTCCCCTGGAGAACTGGGGAAACCACTGTGTGTCTACTCAGTCTGAAACTTTTGTGGGTGGGCTTGTATTACTATTCTCGTGGCTACTGGAAATCCCCAGAAGTCCCCACAGGAAAAGTAAAATATAGAAAATTATCCCTTATGGGACGTTTCCCACGAGGACAAATTCTCTTTTAAGCTTAGGGGTTATGTTTAGGGTTAGGGTTACTATTAGGGTGAGAATTAGGGTTAGGTTTAGGGTTATGGTTAAGGTTAGGGTTGGGGTTAGGGGAAATATGATTTTGAATGGAAATTAATTTAAGGATAGTAAAACATATATGCTGTGTGACTCCTCCTGATCAATACCTCTATCTTTAGCTAAATCAAAGAGTGACCTACCGTAGTGAAAGGTCAAATTGGCATACTTTTATTAATGTAAACAAACACAATTATTATATTCATTAATCTTTTGCTTTGATATCCATTTAAAATCATTGGAAGCTGTTGATCTTGGTCAGATATTGACCTGGGTCAAGTGGTTTGCATGGTAAAGAAGCGGGCCAGCTCCAGGTAAAAGCAACATACGCTGGTCGCTTAGGGGCCCTTGTCCGCTAGGAAATTAGAAATTAGCCATATATATTTTTTGATTGGTAGTTAGTCTAGCCAGCTATTTAAACTTGTAGTAATCATGGCACGCAGGGCATGTGCCCAGGGGCCCTGACCTCCAGTGGGCCCCAATTGATTGTGTTAGTCATTCTCACGCAGATATGATATTAACATGGCATTAGTCATGGCAAAATGTGTAGAATTTGGGGAATTTAGCTTTAAAGGCCCCCACCAAAGGGCAATGCTGGCCATATTTCAACGGAAATTCCTGTCCTATAACAGAAATTCTCGTTTAGGTTCCACCGCCAAAGAATGGTGCAGGCTGCTAATATATATTCATGAATTGGGGGTGGGAACGTTTTCCAGGTGGAGTGGAGAAATAACAACAAGTAGTGCACTGACAGCTGTCAGTGTAGATAGCGAGCATGCTAACCTTATCTAGCTAGCTAATGTTATCTGTTGTTGCTACACCGTATTAAACAGATTCGCCAGCTGGCTAGGCTATGGCTGGTTCTGGAGCTGGATTTGTCATAAGCATTTAGGGAAAACTTCGCCACAGATGGATAGGGGAAACCAGTATATTTGACTTTGCCATCTATTGTTATCTCCAAAGTTTTGGCATGTTCCATAAATTGCAACTACAAATCCGCCATAGATATAAAAAGAATAAGATGACGCTCCGGTAATATGGATAGCCTAACTGTACTGCCTAACCGTGCGAAAAAAGTATGATAATGTATGCTCTCACTACTGTAGGTGGTTTTGGATAAGAGTGTCCACTAAATGACTAAAATGGATTATGATAATTTGCTGGTAAAAAGTGGAGGTGTAAAAACATAAGTTTGCACCCCCTATTTTAATTTGCTCCATGGCTCAGGCGTCTACTGCGAAAAGCTGTTTGGTTCAGCCAAAGGTCATCTATTATATTGCTCAGCTCAGTTGCGACTCATGAAAGAAGGACTTTGCAGGTGTTTCTGATTTAATAAATAATGACATGCTGGTGGGTGGTAACATTCAAATAAAACCAAGCCCTGATAAAAAAATGTAGATTGAAAAGTATTAGCATGTAATATCATAGAGAAAACGCATAGCATTGTCACGAAAAATTTCCGAAGTTACCGCTTCGGATTTCCCACTTCAACCCCAAATATATCATACTTTGACTAAAACTATGACTTATTGACTTAAATTGTTGTGCAACATCATGGGTAAATATGGGCATTGTCTTTCAGCTCATGTGGGCATTTTAAACTGATAAAAATTCTCCCCAGGAGAATTTGCAGGATTTGCAGGAAATTAGCTGTAAAACTGGAAAAAAATCCTCTCTGCCCCATGGCAAAATGAGTAGAATTGCATTCATGTATTATACATAAATTGCTACGTTTTCTCTCCACCCCATGGAAAAATGAGTAGAATTGCATTCATGTATTATACATAAATTGCTACGTTTTCTCTCCACCCCATGGAAAAATGTGTAGAATTGCAGGAAATTTACTCCACCGTCAAGAGAGTGGCCACTAAAATGTTTTGCCGCGGGGTGACAAATCTCACGTAGGGTCCCCAAAAGGCTGTAAATAAGATACAAGGAGTTTGAAGATAATTCAAGTATACGAACATCAGTCTAATGCGATAATATCTGAATCTATTATCATCACTGTGATCAGAGTCAATGCTATGCAAAAAAAAATAGGCAAACTAGTTGATTACACAGAGTGTTTATATATATATATATTTATTTTTTTATATATATACTGTCACGTTCCTGACCTGTTTTCTCTTGTTTTGTATGTGTTTATTGGTCAGGGCGTGAGCGGGGTGGGCATTTCTATGTGTTGTGTTTCTATGTTGGGTTAAAGGGTTGCCTGGTATGGCTCTCAATTAGAGGCAGGTGTTTGGCATTTCCTCTGATTGAGAGTCATATTAAGGTAGGTTGTTCTCAATGTTTGTTTGTGGGTGATTGTCTCCTGTGTCTTTCGTGTCTGTGTATGTGCACCACACGGGACTGTCTTGGCTGTTCGTTCGTTTGATGTAGTCTGTTCCTGTTCGTGAGTTCTGCGTGTAGTTATGTAAGTTCCATGTTCAGGTCTGTCTACGTCGTGTTTGTTATTTTGGAATTTCCAAGTGTTTTCGTATTTCGTCTTCGTGTTTCTATAAATATAATTTATGTCTAATTACCTCGCTGCGTATTGGTCCACCGATCCTTCTCTCCTCTCCTCGTCCGAGGAAGAGGAGGAAGACGACAGCCGTAACATATACAGTATATATGAAGTGAATGGATTAGTTAATTTTCTTCTCACTTTCTCTATGAATCCGGTG
This sequence comes from Salvelinus alpinus, assembly GCF_045679555.1. Classification (NCBI taxonomy): domain Eukaryota; kingdom Metazoa; phylum Chordata; class Actinopteri; order Salmoniformes; family Salmonidae; genus Salvelinus; species Salvelinus alpinus. The sequence continues at coordinate 4,564,266 of NC_092107.1, forward strand.
TTTTGGTCAAACAGTTGTCTCTGTATGAATACAGTGTTTTTACCAGTCTGTCTCCCTGTCTCTATGTGAGTGGTGATTTAAAATTACATGGGTTTTGCTGGGGGGGGTCAAGGATAATTAATTGAATTAATTAATACATTTTATTACAAGGCACTTTGGCTGATTCCATTTGGGAATAAAGGGGTGAAAGTGGGGTCTCCAGATTTTGTGACCCACCTCTCCCCCCTTTGGATGTTTCTATTCTCCAAGGTGGTTGCGGCTGGGTGTCTGGCATCTCAGAATCTGGGATCTTTCCTAGTTGCTCGTCTGTTTGCTTGTGGAATAGTCATTTGTCAGCCTCCTGTTCATCTCTCTTTCCATCCTTCCACTTCTCCCTCAGCTCATCCCTCCTTTCAGTGCCTCTCTCTCTCTCGACCGACCGACCGACCGACCGACCGACCGACCGACCGACCGACCCTGATTACAGAGCCCTGGGGACCTGTCACTCAAATCTCATATCATCATGTAAAAACCCATCTATCCCATCCTTTTGGCATAGCTCATCTCCCTGCCTCTACCGTCCTTTCTCTACGTCCTTTAAGCGCCTCTTCTCCCTGTCCCGACATATCCTTTCCTTCTATCTCTTTCAGCAGAGCTAAACTTCTTTTCTCTCTCATCTCCTCTGCTTAACTCCACCCGTACGCTTCCAACAGCATGTCTTCCCTCCTCTCTTTTTTATCCTATCTCTTTTCTTTCTCTCAATGCTTTCAGCGAACCCTGCACTTAGCTAACCCTGTGCTGCGTGGGCAAGACAAAAGCATGACCATTTGATATGAATAGATATGAGGTCTGCCTGGTAGTTCATATCAGTATCATATCCAGTGAACACTTTTCTCTGTAACCATTCCTTTGGTTCAGATCATCATTTTGTCTCTGAATATTTTGGTTATGTGTATCTGACATGCAGCCCTTAATCTCATTCTGGTCTTCTCCACAGGCCATTATGCATTACTCATCTCACGTTATCACGTCTATATTTACCATTGTGTTTTCTCTGTGGTTGATGGTGGGCCACTGGGCCAGTTCAGCCTGTTCATGTTCAACATGTAGATACTTTTGTATATATAGTGTATGTGAACACCTCTTTAAGTTAGGGGATTTGGCTATTTCAGCTACACCCGTTGCACACAGCCATGCAATCTCCATAGACAAACATTGGCAGTACAATGGCTTTACTGAAGAGCTCAGTGACTTTCAACATGGCACGGTCATATGATGCCACCTTTCCAACAAGTAGGTGCGTCAAATGTCTGGCCTGCTAGAGCTTCCCCGGTTAACTGTAAGTGCTGTTATTGTGAAGTGGAAACGTCTAGAAGCAACAACGGCTCAGCCACGAAGTGGTATGCCACACAAGCTCACAGAATCATCTGTCCTCAGTTACAACACTCACTATTGAGTTCCAAGCTGCCTCTGGAAGCAACATCAGCACAAGAACTGTTCGTTGGAAGCTTCATGAAATGGGTTACCATGGCCGAGCAGCCGGACACAAGCCTAAGATCACCATGTGCAATGCCAAGCATCGGCTGGAGTGGTGTAAAGCTCGCCGCCATTGGACTCTGGATCAGTGGAAACGCGTTCTCTGGAGTGATGAATTACGCTTCACCATCTGGCAGTCCGATGGACGAATCTGTGTTTGACCGATACCAGGAGAACGCTACCTGCCCCAATGCATAGTGCCAATTTGGTGGATGAGGAATAATGGTCTGGGGCTGTTTTTCATGGTTCGGGCTAAGCCCCTTAGTTCCATTGAAGGGACACTACAGCATACAGTGAAATTCTAGACAATTCTGTGCTTCCAACTTTGTGGCCACATTTTAGGGAAGGTCCTTTCCTGTTTCAGCATGACAATGCCCTTGTGCGCAAAGCGAGGTCCATACAGAAATGGTTTGTCGAGATCGGTATGGAAGAACTTGACTGGCCTGCACAGAGAATTGGACCGCCGACTGCAACCTGGACCTAATTGGCCAACATACTTGGCTGAATGGAAGCAAGTCCCCGCAGCAATGTTCCAACATCTAGTGGAAAGCCTTACCAGAAGAGTGGAGGCTGTTATACAGTGCCTTTGGGAAGTATTCAGACCCCTTGACATTTTCTACATTTTGTTACGTTACAGCATTATTCTAAAATGTATTAAATAAAACATTTTCCTCAGCAATCTACACACAATACTCCTTAATGACAAAGCGAAAACAGGTTTTTTGACATTTTTGCAAATAAAAAAACAAATACCTTATTTACATAATTATTCAGACCCTTTTGTATAAGACTCGAAATTGAGCTCAGGTGCTTGATCATCCTTGAGATGTTTCTACAACTTGATTGGAGTCCACCTGTGGTAAATTCCATTGATTGGACATGATTTGGAAAGGCAAACACCTGTCTATATAAGGTCCCACATTAAAGGGTCTGAATACTTATGTAAATGTCATATTTCATGTATTTAATTATTATACATTTGCAAAAATTTCTAAAAACCTGTTTTTGCCTTGTCATTATGGGGTATTGTGTGTTGATTGATTTGAAAAATGTTTTCCTTATCAATTTCAAAATAAGGTTGTAATGTAACAAAATGTGAAAAAAGTCAAGGGGTCTGAATACTTTTCGAATGCACTGTTACAGCAAAGGGGGGACCAACTCCATATTAATGCCCATGATTTTGGAATGAGATGTCCATACTTTTGGTCATGTAGTGTATGTCCCCCCCACTTCTAAAACCACAGTTGCGCCCTTGGTGTATAAGAAGTAGTTGTACTGAACTCAGGGCAAGCTCTTAGTCATCCAGCGGGGTATTTGGTACAATGGGTTAGAGAGTCTCTCTCTGGGTCTTTCAAACAGTTAATCCTCTTATGTGCCCCCTGTAATGCAAACACGCACGCATGCGCACACACACACACACACACACACACAGGCATTGACGTGTGCACATACAGGCACAAATCCAAAGGGTATCCCACAAACACATACACTCACACTTTTACTCGCATGTAATCCTACTACTATTGCCTGCTACTGTGGGTAACATATTCATATGGTGTTCTGCTACAGTTATGCTACAGTACAGTTCAGCGCTACATGCCCTTCCCTGATAAAGTGACCAGCTTGGATTTAGCTCGATAGCATTGAAGCCCTTTGTGTACTGATATGCCTGTGTGTGTAGAGAAGGCCCAGGTATGACTTTGACTCTGCAGGAGGCTGCAGGGACTCTGCAGTAGAGAGGGGGAGGTGCAGCTGGAAGACGGGACTGCTGACTAGGTAGAGTAGTGTGGCTGTGATTGTCCTCTGGCTACCCTTGACCCATTTCTGCCTCCTATCGTCACACCACATGCTCAGCATACTGCATGCAGCAGGATCAGGGTCTAGTAGTGGGAGCTCTGTCTTTGACCGTTACACTCACATGTTCACTGTGTGTTCAATTCAGTGTGTACATGTCAGTGTTTGTAAATTGAGTGTCTGTGTGTGTTTCTGCAGGGGTGCATGCATGTGTGTCCTGGATAGACTTAAAGAAGACTGATGATAACCGCAGAAACCCATGGGAAATTATCTGTCCACTCCAGTGCCTGCTCTATCTGTTCCACTCACTTTCCCCCCATCATCCTCTACCTTACCCCAATGCCCTCATCCCCACTCCCCTTCTGGTCCCGTTCCCATTTCACTCTCCCTAGGCCTCTCTCCCCACAGTCCCCAGGCCCCTAAGATTCATCTGTTAACATTACACCCCACACCCTTACCCCACTGTCCCATCTCCTTTCCCCTCCTAGGCCTCTGGTCTGGATGTACTGTAGCCCAGCAGAGGGGCAGCAGATGGGGATTGATGACCAACAGTCCCCCTGACTCCCCCAGGTCTGTTCCTATTGATCCCTGGCTGTTTGGCAGAGGAAGGCCAGAGGAGACAAGGGACCAGGAAGGCTGATGGAAGTGTGTGTGTCTGTTTGTCAGAGGAGTCTGATGGGAGGAGCTATAGGAGGATGGGCTCTTAGTAATGACCTGAATGGAATCAATGGAACGGAGTGTTTTATGTATTTGATACCGTCCGCCTATAGTTCCTAACATCAGCCTCCTCTGGTGTGTGTGTCTCTGTGATTAGTGACTGTGTTGTCGTCTGTGTTGTCATCTCCTCTCCTCTCCCCTTCACTCCTCAGTACTCACCCTGTCTATCAGTCAATGATCTCTATCTGCCTGACATCACTACCCATTCAGCTCTGTCCTGTTCTCTCCTCTTCTCTCCCTGCGAGAGATATCTCACTATCAGTTCTCTTAATGTACTGTTACTGACAGCGGTAGGTCCATTCCTTAAGATCTCCACATGCAGATAGCCCCTTATGTCTATGATATAATTAATCAGTAAGGCCCGAGGGGGTGTGGTATATGGCCAATAAACAATGGCTAAGGGCCTGGAATACAGCCCTTAGCCGTAGTATATTGGCCATATACCACAAACCCCTGAGGTGCCTTATTAATATTATAAATTGGTTACCAACGTAATTAGAACAGTAAAAATAAATGCTTTGTCATACCCGTGGTATACGGTCTTATATACTACGGCTGTCAGCCAGTCAGCATTCAGGGCTTGAACCACACGGTTTATACATGTGGTTATATATCTGAGATGTTTTATTCTAAATCAAATGTTATTGGAATGTATAAAATCACTTTTCAACCGTAGTAGACATTATAATGGTGATGTAATGTTTACCTTGGCATTCCCCTGTGTGTGTGTGTGTGTGTGTGTGTGTGTGTGTGTGAAACTAGTTGTGTGGATCAAAAGCCACTGGATAAACAACCATGTTGTTACAGTGTGTGTTGTTTGGACAGCATTGACATGTGTAGGTGTCTGTCATCACATCTGTGTTGTTTCAAACCCAACACTGTGACTGGGTCTGATCTGTGATCTCACTTTGGTCTAACACTTAATGTATGTGGGAGTGTTGCTTTAGTCTTAGTGGTTAAGGAAATGTAACTTTCATCCCTTTCAGATCTCTGATGCATTATCTGTTGCATTACCTTCAGTAAGACACATGTCAGTGGTTTAGCTCGTTGATGGCCTCTAATCAGTGGGGGGACCCTGAGGGCCTTCTAGTCCTTCAGATAATTTCTTTTAAATAAAATGTTGCTTTAATTTCAACTTAATATTTGTAATAATTTTTAAGATCTTCTGATTTCATCTCTTCAGTTTGTGTTGGAAAGAGAATACTTTCCCTGGGTAGAAAAATCTAGCTAGCTCAGCCAGCCATTGGGTAGGCCTTCAGAAGCTTTATTAGAGCAGAAATTTGGAGTGACAGGTGAATGAACCAATCACATTTGGGTGCAATGGGTGGGACCATTTGGGGAAAAAACATGAAGGCCTAGACATGTCACTACTGATGAGCCAATAGTGAGCAGTAGGCTAGTTTCCCCATGCTTTTGTTGTAGTCTGTGTGACAATGGCGGCAACTGTAGCAGGTGTTATTGAGGAAGATGTGGTGGCTAATTTGTTAGCAATCTTCATTTTCAAGACTAACTTTCAACGAGAAGTTAAATGTTGTGCAGAGGGGGAGGCCAAATCCAGCACTGTCAGGATTGGTGCAAGGAGGAAAGAACTTTTGAAAGGCATTTTCAAGCTGACAATTATAAGTGCTATCCATAGATGACTGTGTGTGATCAACCAAGAAGTTTTAGTGCTGGGATTGTCTACAAGAAGTCAACCTGGGCCAGTACTGGTTTCAAAGACCTAGCCAGTTTTATGAAGTCAGCTCTGCCTAATAAACTTACAAACATGCACATAATTCCTCTCGCTCTCCTTGTTCAGATGCTGTCAGTGCAGTGCCTCCCTGTCCCACTGGTACTATCAGAAGGAGGGCCGACTCTTCTGCAAGAAGGATTACTGGGCCAAGTTCGGAGAGCTGTGCCATGGATGCAACGACCCCATCACAACCGGCCTGATCATGGTAAGATAGTCTTCCGCCACAAACAGCACAGTAACTAGATCCTCCTGACTACAGTACTAGAGATCCCTCTCCTCTGTGTCTTCACCAGTCAATCTCTCTAATCAGCCACAGACTTGATACGACACTCCTGTTACAGTCTGTCGGATATGGTTTCCCCCAACAACATCCACACAGAAACACTGGTCTCCACTTTACAGAACCTGTAATTATACCGTATGCTTTACACATCCCTGTAAGCTTTCCAGGGAGAGTCATTAACTGTTGTTTAAGTAAAGAGAACAGTCTGAGAGGAGAGGTGGTGAAAGGACATGTGGAGGATGGACATAGTCTATGATTTTCCCTTCTCTGATAAGGGGTGTTGTGTTGTTCTGAAATGGATTGAATAACTTTACTAGTCACTAGAGCAGGGGTCAGCAACCAGACAGATAATATTAAATCTTCCGCCAAGAGTACTTGGAAATATGTCAAAGTCTACATTGTGAAAAAGACACACCTGTCTGCTTTGCATAAAGAGCAGATAAAAACGTGAGTGTAGCCTGTGAGAAATAATGTTAATTGTGCGGTAACCATTTGCATTCTCCCCAACAGCAGCATGTCACACTTTGAAATGTGGTATATTACCATCATGCCATTTGAAGTGGGATTTCACCTGGTTTTTCTCTTTAGTATATCAAAATGGGTGAAATATTGCGGTGACTTAATCCATGTTTATGAGCTATGTTATGTTCAGTATGCCATAAGGGTTGCCCACGCAGACAGATAGAAATGGAAATAGGTATTTTGTATTGCAAATCAGCCGTAGGCAGGCGGCATAGGCGGCACATGAGTCTCAAGTTTGGGGAAGCTAATTTTCACCATAAAAATGCACTTTTATAATAAAGCATTCCATTCATCATCACTTTTGCAGACTTATGTAAGATAGCCTACTATTCCTAATGTGATGAGTAGATTGGATAGTCATAATTTAGGCTAATAATATAACTCAATCACTGTTTGCAAAAAAAAGACTGTTAAATGCATGGCTGAGCACGTAGAGTAGGCCTAAACTATAGGCTACAGTGCCTTCAGAAAGTATTCATAGCCCTTGACTTATTCCACAGTTGGTGTTGTTACATGTGTATACTAGACAGCACAATGTGCAGTACAAGACTAGGGACTCGGTTTGTTTCACTTTAACAACAAACTACCTAGTTAGATAATAAAAGTTTACAGTAGTTTTCCTATTCATATCTGGATCCTGGGACGCAGTTCGCGTTAACGCTGGGACCGCTGATATATGTCCCAGGATCCGTGCTCAAACAAGGTGGTACTACATTGCCGAAGCAGCTAGCCTAGCTGCTAGCTATCAAGCTAGGCAACCTGGTCTACTATTGCCGGATACCAAGCACGCTAAGCGGTTAGCCCTTGTGGCTAGGGCCGCACTTCTATTTGTCTCGGGTTTTAGGACTACTGATTTCCAGAGTTTTCTACTGCCGGCGTCTCTCATTTCATGGAGTGAATAGTGGACTCGTCCTACTATTAGTACTGTCATGCCTCCGAAAAAAAGACAAGGATCACATCTCTTCTGGGCAGGTACGTGAACTCTTGGAGAAGTAGAATGTTTTCTTTAAGTAAATTATACTTCAGCAGGAAAATAACTTTAAAAGCTTCGTACAAATGATCATGGAGTCTAGACGGCTGGACTACCTTACTAAAGATATACAAGACATTAAAACAAGCCTTCAGTTCACACAGAAGGATGTGGATGTATTGAAGACCACACAGGATACACTTTCCAGAAACTGTTCCTCTATGCGGAATGAAATCTCCACAGTCAGGGAGGGCCTCCAGAACATGTCTGGGAAGGCAGAATGAAATCTCCACAGTCAGGGAGGGCCTCCAGAACATGTCTGGGAAGGCAGAATGAAATCTCCACAGTCAGGGAGGGCCTCCAGAACATGTCTGGGAAGGCAGAATGAAATCTCCACAGTCAGGGAGGGCCTCCAGAACATGTCTGGGAAGGTGGAATGAAATCACCACAGTCAGGGAGGGCCTCCAGAACATGTCTGGGAAGGCAGAATGAAATCTCCACAGTCAGGGAGGGCCTCCAGAACATGTCTGGGAAGGCAGAATGAAATCTCCACAGTCAGGGAGGGCCTCCAGAACATGTCTGGGAAGGCAGAATGAAATCTCCACAGTCAGGGAGGGCCTCCAGAACATGTCTGGGAAGGCGGAATGAAATCACCACAGTCAGGGAGGGCCTCCAGAACATGTCTGGGAAGGCGGAATGAAATCACCACAGTCAGGGAGGGCCTCCAGAACATGTCTGGGAAGGCTGATTACCTGGATGGACAATCGAGGAGAAATAATATTGTAACAGATGGTATCCAGGAGAGCCAAAGTGAGACATGGACTGAATCAGAGGACAAAGTTCGAAAGCTGTTTTCTGAGGAGCTACAATCGGATCAACATGTTGAACTGGAACGTGCTCACCTGTCTGGGAAGCCAGGGGTCTCTAGTGGTGCCAATGGTGGTACCAATGGAACCAGACCAAGGCCAACTGTAGTGAAATTCCTCAGGTTCAAGGATAAGCTTGCAGCCCTTGAAAAAGCAAAATGCCTTAAATGGCCCTTCATCTTCATCATCTCAGATGCAGTCCGTCAAAGAAGAAAGGAACTAATACCAGCTATGAAGGGTGCAAGAGAACGAGGTGACATGGCATATCTGAGGTATGACAAATTGATTGTTCACCCTCCCTCCCAAGGTGTTAGGAGGAGTGACAGACACAAGTAATTCCAGCCACACACACACACACACACACACACACACACACACACACACACACACACACACACACACACACACACACACTGACTGAGTATCTCTCTCTCAGATTCCAACTTCTGATTCATGTGTGGACATAAATACTGTAAATCTACCAAAGAAAGGTCTGTTAATTGATCACTTGAATATATGCAGTTTAAAAGGAACCACCAGCTTTCATATGTTCTCATGTTCTGAGCAAGGAAATTAAACGTTAGCTTTCTTACATGGCACTTTTACTTTCTTCTCCAACACTTTGTTTTTGCATTATTTAAACCAAATTGAACATGTTTCATTATTTATTTGAGGCTAAATTGATTTTATTGATGTATTATATTAAGTTAAAATAAGTGTTCATTCAGTATTGTTGTAATTGTCATTATTACAAATAAATAAATCAAATCGTCCGATTTTTGTCCTCCAATAATCGGTATCGTTATCGGCGTTGAAAAATCATAATCGGTCGACCTCTAATACATACAGTACCAGTCAAAAGTTTGGACACACTCCAGGGTTTTTCTTTATTTGTACTATTTTGTACATTGTGGCTTGGTCTTTTACCAAATAGGGCTATCTTCTGTATAACCCCCTACCTTGTCACAACACAACTGATTGGCTCAAATGCATTAAGAAGGAAAGAAATTCCACAAATGAACTTTTAAGAAGGCACACCTGTTAATTGAAATGCATTCCAGGTGAATAGCTCATGAAGCTGGTTGAGAGAATGCCAAGAGTGTGCAAAGCTGTCATCAAGGCAAAGGGTGGCTACTTTGAAGAATCTCAAATATAAAATATATTTTGATTTGTTTAACACTTTTTTTGCTTACTACATGATTCCATATGTGTTATTTCATAGTTTTATTTGTCACGTACACATGGTTGGCAGTTAATGCGAGTGTAGCGAAAAGCAGTAAGATCTAACAAGTAATCTAACAATTCCCCAATAACTACCTAATACACACAAATCTAATGGGGTGAATGAGAATATGTACATAAATATATGGATGAGTTGGATGCGTCCGTGTATCTATGCGTCCGTGCAAGTATGTGTGTCATTACACTCAGCCCTCTGCAGTGCAAGCTCAGTAATGAACAACCCACCCAGTGGAGGTCAGCAGAGTCCAAAGTGAATCAGAGATGGCAGCTAGCGCTCACCCTGCCCTGCCCTGCTACATGCTACCCATTACCTAGTCCTCTACAGGGCCAGATGTATCAGTCACATTCCCATTTCAGCGCAAAGACACCAGCTATTGATTGACGTTTGACCGCGGTTCAGTTCAACCAAGACGGTCAGGCAATCACGTTATCACAAAGATGTCAGACCAATGGTGTTATAGACAGACGGACTGACCAACTGAACTGTATGGCAGACAAGGTCAATTTCCTCTGCTTATTTTCATCCCCTGCACTCTGAACGTGTGGCGTGATGCAGTCCAATCCCACACTGCCCACCCTTGGCATCCGGCCAGCCAAACAGGGCAGACTGCATTTTTCTTCAGGCCACATTTTGCATCCTCTGAAAGAGGGTAGTGTTTTGGTTGTTGGAGCCGGGACATAGAAAGCACTCTAAAACAGTGTGATGCAATGTGGGTATGACTCACAGTCTGGCTGCTGATTGAAATGTTAAATTGATTTGGTCGTTTGGGTAGGAGAAGAGAACGGCATGAATAGAGACATTTCTCACCATGTCACTGTGACTCTGCCTTCGATGAGTCTAGAGCCTCAGAATGGATCATTGAGAAATTATCAATTTCTCAAACAGCTTAGTTTAATTCCTTCCGCTCTGGTATAGTGTTGCAGTGTCCGGTGGGAGTAGGTAGGCTATGCCCCTGCAGGTATTCTAACGGGGTCTTCATGACCCCAAGGCAAGCATGACAACCACAACTCCAAGAGAATTAACTCCCTTTGGTGGTTAATAATACATTTGAAGGCCAGGATCGTTTCAGTATTGTTATCAGTGGATGGATATTGGGAAATAGACATATTTTCAAGATACTTTACAGTACATGAAATGTCCCTCCATTACGGACAATCACAGTTTAGCAACATCTTATAACAACTCCCACTGGTGTGAGAGCACATTGTTTAGGTGGGATTAGGGTTGTTTTCTAAGTGTCTCATAATCATCTCTATAGTATCTGTTGGGAAAGACACTCACTTTCAGACATTAAGACTGTAAGATGTTCAGTTTGTGACCATGGTGATTGAGCAATAGTCAGTGAACGAAAGTGTCAGATTGAAGTTTGGGTGGAAGTTGTTTTGTTTGTGTCTGATCAGATATGCCTGGGGTTTGTTGGAAAGTAGGCTAGAGTTACTGTAAGGGTTTCAGCATGTCAACATAGAGGTTGAGCAACAGTGGTAGCAGGAGTGTGTGTGAAATATAGAAAGGGGGCTTAGCAGGAAGGAAGTGTAAGGTTATAGTGAGATGGAATTGACTTACCATGACCTCCCTGCCTTGTCTTGTTTGCCTGCCTACAATGACTTTGTCAACATTTTCCATCCCACACCATAGGATGGAGAGATCTTTGCATTTTCACACGTATCCACGCACAACAATATGAACTTCAACCTGGTCTGACACTTTGATGAGCGTCTTCAATGAGAACACCATCATTTATGACATTTTTGTGACATTCAATATTATTAGCTTTTTATTGGGGGTTTTCCAATGATGTTATATGTCGTGGTACATTTACATTCCTCCCCAGTAGAAACCTGTTTCAAACAACTTCACTTAAAAATGGAAACCACCTCCATGGATTTTTTTTTTCTTCCCCTACTAGTGAAATTTCCCAAACATGGTGTGTTATGTGACTGGTCTCAGTGGGTTGTCTTTGTTAGCTTCAAACAGCTACATTTTAGTCCTCCACAAAGCTACATTTTGAAGGAGAGCATCAATAACATTGTCCAGCACTTGTCTCGTCCACCACCGACGTCTGCCTGTCTTCCCTCCTGAAGACACAGGCTCTCTGTAGTGTCATTTTTTACTCCTTTTTTAAAAAACTTTTTGTCACTCCTTAGGCTGTCGTAGTGCAGAGAGGAAGGAACGGATTCTATGAAAAAACATGACTACCAGTGGTTTTCAGACTGCTCTATCCATTTGGTATTTTTATTTAAACTGTCTGGTTTGGGTTAGTATGGATACTTCTTTGAATGAGTCAATCAGTTGGGTAGTAACCTTTTTACTCCTTGGTAAGAATTAGCCTCTCTACCAGCCCTTTCAGATATAGACAATAAAGCTTCATAACAGTCAGCCAGTCTTGCCGCCTGGTTAGTTTTAGCCTAGATGCCTTATTAGATTTGGCTGTCTGGTTGTGACCGCCTGGTTACATGTAGGTGATGTGACTGTTCAATGGACCAGTTATCTGTCCTGTCACCTTTTGGGTGGTTGGCAGGGCTGCTCTGAAGCATTCAGGCTGCATTAGACTGAGTCTGAAATGGAGCCATATTCCCTATGTAGTGCACTACTTTTGACCAGGGCCCATATGTGCCATTTCAGACACATCCTCAATCGGTTGTGTGTGTTTTTGATGTGAGGTCCATCAGACACTGCAGATGCCCCGGCCTTTCTCTATTAACATCTGCCGAGTCAGATGGCCCCAGGCAGCAGCTGGTATAAGAGAGTGGGGGGAGAGAGGAAGGGGGGCGAGCGATGGACTGAGGTGAGAGAAAGCGGGAAAGTCCGACACAGAGAGAAAAGGTGAGTAAGAGAAGGAGAGAGCTAGAGAGATAATAGAGTGAGCAAACAAATGGGACAGCAGGGATAGTCATCCAGCCTGAAACCAAGATCGCTGTCTGTCTGTGACTGTAGCACCTGGACAGGATCACTGATGCTACAGTCCCTAAATAACATGTAAACACACCCCCGCCACGCCCTGGCCTGGTCTGGCACTCCACAATGGTCACTGTGTTCAGCAAGTAATCACGTTATCATGTTATGGTGTGATGTGGTGATGCGTTATGTTCCTCAGCTTCATGTTTTACATTTAAAGAGCAGAGAATATTAACCATTACTGGGTTCTTAAAGGCACAATCTGGGATATTTACAATGGCCATTTCAATTAATGATATACATGTAACTGCCAATAGAGTTCCTTTATGTTGGCAGTTACCTGTAGGTTACCCATTTGATTCTTGAAGAACAAAAAATGTATAACAGCCTCATGAGCTTAGTACAACTGTCTTACCCTATCATAACCCCAATTCTAAGGTTTTATTACCTCATTATGGTGTTGAGTTTTGGTCATCTTCCTCTTAGGTCTTTGATGTTCCAGGTGGTTTGTACAGTAGATTGCGTTTAGGTTTTAAAAAGTATGTTTGTACTCTAATCTTCCAATATGTGCTTTTACAGATGTAGGATCTTAATTTGATCACCCAAGAAATGTTAAACGTGTAGTTTATTTGAGGTTTAAAAAGGCTTCGGAATTTTGTAATTTCCACTGAAATTTCAGACTTGATTTTCCCATATGAAAAATGTATCAACCCCTACTAAAATGTCCATGAATTATAATCCACATTTCCTGTTGCTGCAGGATTATTTTCCCGCTGTAGCAAATTGGCTCAGATTAAGATCCTACATTTGTAGAATCAGTCTGTCATCCTCCCCACTAGTACAGTAAGCCCTTTAATGCAAGCGATGTTAGATGACATGGTGGTGTTGCGTGAGGGCTTTGGCTGGCCCCCTTTTTTTTATTTTACATTTCCGACAGAGTATTAAATATGATCGCCTGTCAGCTGTGACTGAGCTAGAGGAGGTTTGGAATAGGGGGACTAGGGAAAGGGGGATGGGGAAGAAAGAGGGAGAAATATAGGAGGGGGGTATTTTCTGAAGACATCAGAGAGGAGACACAGCCAGCAGGCGCATGGGTGGGCTGGACCAGGCAGGAAACGATGAGGTCATAGAAACAGAGAGAGAGAGCGGCTGCCGCTTGTTAGAGTGAGTGAGAGAGAGAGAGGCAACGAGGGAGGGAGGGGAATGAGCAGCCTGTGACATCGTTTCAGAGATGAGCTCAGTGGCAAAGGCGTGGACAGCTCCTCTTTCTCTCTCGCTCTCTGCCTCATCCTTTTCTCTCTCTCTCTCATTTGGCCTCTGCCTCTGTGTTGTTGTGACAGCAGTGTGGGCTCACCAGAATGAACTAGTCTTGCCGGGAGTAGAGTGGACTGTATAGGAAAGCAGCAGCAGGGAGGCTGTCATGGTGTCAGATTTATTTTTCTGGGGATTTTGCTGTCTCAAGCTGTGGAAAAGGGACAGAAAGGTAAGATGGCTTTCCCTATGTAGACTGTGATGGAGTGAAAGGGCTTGGCTAGCTTCAGCCGGTTGATTGGCAGGGTGGCACTCGGGCTGTCTCAAGTGGCTTGTGTTGAGTAAGCAGGCCTGATTCTGCTGTGTTTGTGCTTTAGGTCTCCATCTCTCTCTCTATTGCTTGTTTTAAGTAGAAATAGAACATCAATATTGATATTGTATCGTCCCTAAAATGATCGTGTTAAGAGATGTTCATGTTGAAATGGTTGCAATGATCTCTAAGAAACTGGGTCCATGATATATACATTTTTTATTTCTTCTTCTTCTTTTGTTTCATGAAATAGACATGAGCCTAGGCGGTCACATGGTCTATATTTAGAGTAGGTTCTACCCGAGATAAAGCATACTTTGAGCCCCAGCTACAGTAGGCTAGGCTTGTTAAAGATTGATTGTAGTGCTGAGATGTACATATACACAGTATAAACACACAGGCACATGTATACGCAACCACACACATGCACCGTATAGACAGTACAGTGGTTTCTCTGTGCCTCTACCGGATGTCCACCTACCTATCAGATGGAACTCAAAGCTTCATTGACTGACCATGAAGTATCATGCTGATTTCATTAACAGCAGTCCTAAAGCAGTTGTGGCTCATCATGATGCTGTTGATGCTACAGGATGGCCTTAACATGCTATTGATGCTACAGGATGGCCTTAACATGCTGTTGATGCTACAGGATGGCCTTAACATGCTGTTGATGCTACCGGATGGCCTTAACATGCTGTTGATGCTACCGGATGGCCTTAACATGCTGTTGATGCTACCGGATGGCCTTAACATGCTGTTGATGCTACCGGATGGCCTTAACATGCTGTTGATGCTACAGGATGGCCTTAACATGCTATTGATGCTACAGGATGGCCTTAACATGCTGTTGATGCTACCGGATGACCTTAACATGCTGTTGATGCTACCGGATGGCCTTAACATGCTGTTGATGCTACCGGATGGCCTTAACATGTTGTTGATGCTACCGGATGGCCTTAACATGCTGTTGATGCTACAGGATGGCCTTAACATGCTGTTGATGCTACAGGATGGCCTTAACATGCTGTTGATGCTACCGGATGACCTTAACATGCTGTTGATGCTACCGGATGACCTTAACATGCTGTTGATGCTACCGGATGGCCTTAACATGCTGTTGATGCTACCGGATGGCCTTAACATGCTGTTGATGCTACCGGATGGCCTTAACATGCTGTTGGCTAAGTGGTAAACAGGGGTTTTCCAGTGAACAGGTATGAATCCAAACCCTGTTTGGGGTTGCTGGGTGCTGTTTCTGCCACTTGGTCTGGTCTAATCATATTTGCCCCGTTTATTCTTTCTTTCTGAAAGCCAGTGTTGCCAAATGAGATCTAAGTAAGAAAGGAAGGCAGTGAACAGGAGGGAAGCCACCTGGTGATTGGAGCTGCTGAACTCTTAGGGAAAAAATGTGCCATCTAGAACCTTGAAGTCCCCATAGGCGAACCAGTTCCAAGTAGAACCCTTTCTACACATGGTTCTACATGAAACCAAAAAGGGTTCTACCTGGAACCTAAAAGGGTTCTCCTATGGGGACAGCCAAAGAACCCTTTTGGAACCCTTTTTCTACTCAAGATCCAGGCCATGTTCCACTTCTCTTCCTTCCACAGTTTCGGTTTTGGTTTGGAAATTGAAAAGCCAAATTTCATTGCTTGATTAATTGATTTAAATGCAGGTTTCTATATTATAGACATTCTATCCATCTGTTATATGGAGATCTGACTGATCCTGATCCTCCAGCACCTCAACATGCATGGCCCAAATGGCTCTGGAATTTGGAATCCCCCATAAAGCGTTTTTTGAATTTGACCTAGAATTCACTCTCATGGGGGTATCGGGGGTATCTGTTACCTGCTGAATGTACTGCTGATGTAACCAATTCCTGATGTCAACATCAGCTTGTGTAGCATGAAAAGTACTTGTTTTCTGTCATAGTTCTTGTATGAATTCTTGCTGGTGGTTTTATGTGTACTTGTCAGTCTCAGAAGGCCTCAAAAACAGAAAAGGTTGAGAAGCCCTGAGCTAAACTATTGCAACAGTTCCATTGAACCTCAATAGGTCACTGGAATAGCTAATCATCTCCAGGTTTCCCATAGTTTGGTTAGTTACACCAACCGGATCCCCTCTGTGCCAGCTCTGCATCATAGCATGGTGTGTTAGGACTAGGTCATTGTTATGGATTTATCTTGCCTGGGATGGGTTAGTGAAGTCATGGCAGTGTGTGCTAATATCAGTTTAAATGACAACATGTGCGCGTGTATGCGTGTGACTGTGTGCGTGCGTGGTGTAGTGTTTACATCAGGCTAACTGACGTAAGTGGTCATACCTTATGTTGCTAGTGTTTTATAGTCCCCATGACCCTCCACACATTATCCATATCACTATATCGGCAAGACCCTCCACCGGCCCACAATGCATCAGTGTAACTGGAAGTCCATACAGGAAACATAAGTGAACAATCGGCTAAGGTTCCAATATCCACCACAGTAATAAGCAATGTAGTGGGCAATGGGCAAGCATTCTAAATGGTATGCTAGTATGGATATTAGAATATACTGTAGCATTGGCTCCAACTCACCTAGTTTACATGGTTGGACTAAACTTTTTATAATTAATCCTAAAAAAAATGAAAGTGATGCAATAGTTTTGTGAACAGAAAATGTCCTAAACTCAATATGGAGACTCCCTAACTTCCCTAACCCCCCCCCCCCCCTCCCTCCCCCATCATCTGTTGTTTACACTAGAGAACCTGAGAGTGTCATTGTGACACCAGAGGGTCATAAAATACCTCTGATTGGTCCAACAGGGGCCATACACATTCCACAGGCTGTCTAAAAACACACACACACACACACACACACACACACACACACACACACACACACACACACACACCACTAAATGGATTAGCCTCCCAACTTATCATCATAATGTTTGGGTCGTCAAACACTTAAAGTTGAAACTTTGACGCATTTAAGTACTGAAATGACAGCCTCTGAATGGCTGTCTCATCATAATATCACATGGGGTATTTCCTCATTCTTGTGTAACAGAACTCACAGTTTATTACACTAGTTCGAACTCATTTTCATTATCACTTGTGCTTTGGGAAAGGCCTCAAAGAAATTAAATTGATTTGCAATGATGTGGTTTACAGTTTAGGAAGAGGAGATGAGTTATTGGACAAAGCCAATTTAAAGATTTGCCTGGTTGTATACATGAGTAGTTCCAGGCAACTTCCTGCTTTCTATTTCCAGATTAATTGCATTTCTCACCACTGTATCTTCATCACAAGTCCCTAGCTGGTGCAGTCATTGTTCATTATAGGATCATGCTTAATATGTGACCGCCTCCCTCCAGCTCACCATGGTAACACGCTGTTTCCAGATGCTTCTCCATGGCGACCTCACTCTTCCCAAAGGAAACGTGCTGATGATTTGGATTGTTCTGGACAGTGGTCCTGTGTGCGCCACATGACCAAGCCACACTGCTCTCTTACATACAGAGAGAGAGGGAAAGAGAGAGAGAGAGAGAGAGTGCGGGAGGGAGAGAGAGAGAGAGGGAGAGACCAGCTGTGGGTAGTTACAGTATGTTCTGTAAGTTATCCCCACTCATTGTAAATTTAAGATTTTTAACCAACTTTTTGGCAGGTTTCTCATGCTACATAGTTCACAATATCTCAGAATGAAACTAACTCAATTATCAGTGAGACAAAGGTAATAGAACTTTCCACCTATGAGAGATGTACAGGGTTATTGTTAGCTTCTCTATCTTTTCTTTCTTTCTCTCCCTTTTCCTCTCTCTCTCTCTCTCTCTCACTTGCTCTGCTCTGTCCCTCAGGCTTTTGATGTAGGAGTCTTTTCTTTGTGCGTGTGCAGCAGCAGCTGTCAGTTGTCAGATGTGGTTGGAGAGAAGTGTGTGTGGGGTGGAGTGTGTAGGAAAGGAGGGGGCGGGGGTCGACAAATGGCAGCAGCCACAGTGTCAGAGTGTGACAGGCATCACACTGTCTCTTCCTCTCCATCCAGCTGTCCTTCTTCTCCTCCCCACGGGGGCTCACACCTGAGACTGGCCTCTGCCTGCCACACACGCACACACACACTCACACACACACACACAGCAAAATCTAAAGTGATAAATCAACACTGACAGTGTTAAATTTAACACTGGTCCAGTGTCTATACGGGTCCACACTTTTCAGTGTTAAATTAACACACTGCTTAGTGTAAAGCCTTATTTGCATTTTACCCAGAATGCCTTTCAAGTGAATTGTAGTGTTAACACCCATGACTGTATTTGTTAATGACAAAGACATGGTTGTTGATTTCATCCATTTTCAGTCCTGAAACCTTCATCAAGTGAGATCCTAAGCAAATATGTTATCATTAAAAATGTATTATTTAACACAATACAACAAGTATTTAATAAGGCCTTATTTTGAAGGCCTAGTTTTACCCTATACAGTGAGTGGCCTGAAACTCTTAGTTTTCAGGCCTGCAAGTCACATTATTTTGGCTAGCAAAGTAATGTGTAATTCTTATTGGAATCCAACCAGAGTGGGGTTATCCAACATTTGACATTTTTATTCAGTCGCAACCTGCATTCAGACTGACTGCCGGGTTGGGAAGACTAAGATATGGACTACCTAAACCATCTAAACTGGAACAACCATTTCAATAACTGGTGCAACAAAGTAACAGATTGGATTAGTTTAGAAAAATGTATGTTATTTATATTTGAGTAGCATAAGATTAATTAATCAATCAGTGTCCATGCAAAAACATAAATATTGAAACAAACAATTCTAAAAATCAACCTGCAATAGAGCATGCTGGGAAATATTATAATGATGGGTCTGGTTTTGGTTTAACACGGGTTATTAACACCAACACTCGGGTTCACTTACAGAGTTCATTTAACACCTGAATCACCAGTAGAAATATTACACTGAATAATCAACACTGGGTAACACTGGCCAATTTGCTGTACAGGCGCGCACACACACACACACCCATACACACCCATACACACACACACACATACACACAAACACACACGCTCACATGCATATTCTACTATCTGTCTTTACTCTATAGAAGACATTTTGACCCCTATCTTTCATAATTTGTTGTACTTCATTCTCAACACGGCACACGCTCTAATGTATCTAGAATTATAATCTCATCTCCCTCTGA
This sequence comes from Salvelinus alpinus, assembly GCF_045679555.1. Lineage (NCBI taxonomy): Eukaryota > Metazoa > Chordata > Actinopteri > Salmoniformes > Salmonidae > Salvelinus > Salvelinus alpinus. Next base: position 4,583,556 of record NC_092107.1, read on the forward strand.
GTCTCTGTGATGTGGTGTTTACACGTACTGTGATCATAACTGACATAAAGATGTCAGCCACTTATCATTGTTTTACCCTCCCTACTCCACTCCAAAACACAATGACTGTGACTCACCAAGCCATTGAGGCTGCTTTTCTTTACCAACTCATTTCATGTTCCGTCTGCTCCAGAGCTCAAATGGAAGCCAATTACACAGTCATTACCTTCTCTCCTCTCTCTCTTCTCATTCGCTCTCTGAGTCTCTCTGCTCTGTTGTTAACATGAACAATCAAGGTTAAAAAGGTACAAACATAAATCATAAATCCTTTCTTTTTTATTCTCTCTCTCTCTCCATTCATTTCTGCATCAGTAGATGCTCAGAGTCAGACATAGCTTTTCCTGTGGCTGGGATGAGCTGCTCATGTTAATGACTTATTATTGATTAATTCCTTAATGTGTTCCAATGACTTCCTCCAAGCAGCCCGAGGGTACTCTCTCTGTGTGGGTTCTCTGGTTTCCATGGGAATGCTCCCTGGGGGGCGGAGCAGACAGGGCTGTTTTTTTGTTGTTGGTATCTATATTATCGACCATTTAAAAGCACTGTGCCACTCTTAAAGGAAGTTGCTAGTGCCACACTTTTTTTATGAGGCTTGCAGCAGTGGAAGCCTCGAGATGGGGAGGTGAAATACAAGTGTTTTCCAAACTCATAAGAACAGTCTTTTTTTCTCTCTTTTTTTCTCATATTTCATAGATTACTCTTCTTTGTTCAGTATTCCCCCCATCTCTCACATCCCTGAAAACTCCCCCTCGGTGAAATTTGAATTGCAGCTCTTGAGTGCCTACCACACCCACCTCAAGCCCAACCCTCTGCTGATGAGAGAGAGAGAGAGAGAGAGAGAGAGAGAGAGAGAGAGAGAGAGAGAGAGAGAGAGAGAGAGAGAGAGAGAGAGAGAGAGAGAGAGAGAGAGAGAGAGAGAGAGAGAGAGAGAGAGAGAGAGAGAGAGAGAGAGAGAGAGAGAGAGAGAGAGAGAGAGAGAGAGAGAGAGAGAGAGAGAGAGAGAGAGAGAGAGAGAGAGAGAGAGAGAGAGAGAGAGAGAGAGAGAGAGCTCTTCAACCTCTGTCTTTGAGGAGCTACAAGGTCACCAGGTTCTTGTTTAAGTAAAGCCCTGATTAGCCCTATACAACCAGGGATGTTGGCCATTTGCATTTAAGGTAATTCTACCTGGGTGAGTTCTATGTATAGATTTGCATTCCATGTGTAAATCAGGCCCTAGTGGTCTTACATCCTTCAGTAAATGACCATACATATTGTGAGCTATAAGGAAAACCTTTTGCCAAAAGCTTTCTCAAGTGGCATCATTTAGACCAATTTGCCTGGTTACTATGTTAAGCATATATAAGGAGCCTGTGTGATTATGGTATCTGTTTGTTTACAAATCTAGTCGGGGTCGGTAATTTAACTGGATCTGCTGTTTTGAGCCGCAATTCAATTCTCAGCTCCCTGCTTCTGCCAGTGATTGGATTGAGCTAGATAGAAACCAGCCTGAAGTTAATAACGCTGATATCAGCCACAGCAATCTAGCCCTCCTTGCACTGGTTAACCTGCATCTGCCCTAGTTTGTTTCTCCGTTTGTTGCTGTTATTGCGATGTGATGCATCTACTGACCTGAACAAGTAGTGAACTTATAGTAGACTTGTAGTACATTCTCTTTGCTTTGTTTAATGTTTGACCTGTCATTGTGTTGTTTTGTAGATTTCTCTTTGCCTTGCTTTTCCGTCTTGGTCAGACAGGTGGTCATTGCAAGAGAATAATTTGGTTTGCAATTGACCGACCTGTTGAAATAAAGGTTGAATAAAAGGATGAAAAGAAGTTGTTTAGCTGACTCTTAACCCTACCTAGGAATCCTACCCTGACCCTCCCTCTGCGTGTGTCTTCTAGGTCGCAGGGGAACAGAAGTACCACCCAGAATGCTTCACCTGTCTGAACTGCAGAGCCTTCATCGGAGACGGAGACACCTACGCACTGGTGGAGAGGTCCAAACTATACTGGTACATTATAGTGATCATACAACTTTATTTATAACATGATCCTCATATATTTCAGTCAGTGCTAATAGGGAGTAGGGTGTAGAGATTCAGCAGACTCAAGGGAAGGTCACTATTTGTCTTGGAGACGAGAGGTTATAATTTGTTGATAACGTTATTACAGTAACACCAGTGCTGTGCAGCCTGGCCACTGTAGCCCAAAGCAGAAATAGAAATGTGGAAATAACGGTAGTGGTGGATAGAGAAGCAACGGACATGAGGTAAGGAAGGGGGTACTGTATGACACACACACACACCCTGACACGAGGAGGGAGGAAGGGATGTTGAAATGCAAGCAGTCATTGTCCTGTGAGCTCTGAATGGAAGTGTCAGTGTGTGTGTGATGGGAGGTTGACTTGATCATTATTCTGCCACTTGACATTCTGGCACAATGTTAGAATATTATTTCATTCTATCAGGTGATGCACACAGAAATGTAAATGATCACGTACACTACCTTTCAAAAGCAAATTTTTGGTCCATTTAAAATAACATCAAATTGGTCAGAAATACAGTGTAGACATTGTTAATGTTGTAAATGACTATTGTAGCTGGAAACGGCTGATTTTTTATGTAATATCTACATAGGCATTAGGAGGCCCATTATCAGCAACCATTACTCCTGTGTTCCAATGGCACGCTGTTATCTAATGCAAGTTTATTATTTTAAAAGGCTAATTGATCATTAGAAAACCCTTTTGCAATTATGTTAGCACAGCTGAAAACTGTTCTGAAACAAAGACCTTTCTTCTGAAACTCGTCAGTCTATTCTTGTTCTGAGAAATGAAGGCTATTCCATGCGAGAAATTGCCAAGAAACTGAAGATCTCGTACAACGCTGTGTACCTTCACAGAACAGCGCAAACTGTCTCTAACCAGAATAGAAAGAGGAGTGGGAGGCCCCGGTGCACAACTGAGCAAGAGGACAAGTACATTAGTGTCTAGTTTGAGAAACAGATGCCTCACAAGTCCTCAACTGGCAGCTTCATTAAATAGTACCCGCAAAACCCCAGTCTCAATGTCTACAGTGAAGAGGCAACTCCGGGATGCTGGCCTTCTAGGCAGAGTTCCTCTGTCCAGTGTCTGTGTTTTTTTTTTGTTTTTTTTAATACATTTTACCCCCTTTTCTCCCCAATTTTCGTGGTATCCAATCACTAGTAATTACAATCTTGTCTCATCGCTACAACTCCCGTACGGGCTCGGGAGAGACGAAGGTCAAAAGCCATGCGTCCTCCGAAGCACAACCCAACCAAGCCGCACTGCTTCTTAACACAGCGCGCCTCCAACCCGGAAGCCAGCCGCACCAATGTGTGTGCACCTGGCCCCCTTGGTTAGCCGTGCACCGTGCACCTGGCCCCCTTGGTTAGCGCGCACTGCGCCCGGCCCGCCACAGGAGTCGCTGGAGCGCGATGAGACAAGGATATCCCTACCGGCCAAACCCTCCCTAACCCGGACGACGCTAGGCCAATTGTGCGTCGCCCCACGGACCTCCCGGTCGCTGCCGGCTGCGACAGAGCCTGGGCGCAAACCCAGAGTCTCTGGTGGCACAGCTAGCGCTGCGATGCAGTGCCCTAGACCACTGCGCCACCCGGGAGGCTCTTTTGCCCATCTTAATCTTTTATTTTTATTGGCCAGTCTGAGATATGGCTTTTTCTTTGGAACTCTGCCTAGAAGGCCAGCATCCCGGAGTTGCCTCTTCACTGTTGACATTGAGACTGGTGTTTTGCGGGTACTATTTAATGAAGCTGCCAGTTGAGGCGTCTGTTTCTCAAACTAGACACTCTAATGTACTTGTCCTCATTAAAAATCTGCCGTTTCCAGCTACAATAGTCATTTACAACATTAACAATGTCTACACTGTATTTCTGACCAATTTTATGTTATTTTAATGGACTAAAAATGTGCTTTTCTTTCAAAAACAAGGACATTTTTAAGTGACCCCAAACTTTTGAACGGTAGCGTATGTCCAAAATAAAAAGTGTAATATGCGTAAATGCCATTGTGTATAAGAACAAATTACATTTCCATTCTTATTTTTCTGTATTAATATAGCATTACGGATATTCGTACACTTGTCTATTCTATCTATGCTGACCTCCCCCTGCGTCTCTACCCCTTCTCCCTCCACAGTGGCCACTGTTACTACCAGACCATTGTGACGCCTGTGTCCCTGTCAGACTCACCATGCTCCAGGATCCCCCACACGGTGACCCTGGTGTCCATCCCAGCCTCCACAGACGGGCGGAGAGGGATCTCAGTCGCCATCGACCAGCCTCTCAGCCCTCTCAGTCCCAACGGCTACGGCCCTGAACACACTGTCAGGGTGTCACAGTGAGTATAGAGGAAGGATGAGGGGGGTAGGAGGCATGGAAGGTGAGAGAGGGGGGTAGGTAGGCAATGGGAGGGTGGAGATAAGGAGGGATAGGGAAAGAGAGAGGGGGAGCGAGAGAGGGGAAAATATTATTCCTTATTTAGTGGGACTTCCTGGTTTAATAAAAAATTTAATAGAATTGTAATAAATACACCAAGGGAGGGATGGATTGGGGGAGGGAGGGGGGATGGATGGGGAGAAGGGAATGGATGGGGAGGCTAACAGAAGGATTGGAGATGAATGAACGGGAGACATGGAAGTCAGAGAAAAGCACAGAATGGAAGTTAGGGAAGGTGAGGACATTGTTATTTAAATCCAGTGTAGATTAAATACTATACCCATGTCCTTGTACAACAAAAGGGATGGAAAGGATCTAGCAGTATATACGCAGTCCGGTCTTTTATCTTTCCAGTGGACCAGTATACCATTCTGTACATGTTAGATTTTCTAAAGTCTGACGCTGTCATACTTCCTAGACTTATGATGTAATCACTCGGCTAATGTAATGGGAGAAAGATGGATATCGAGGTTAAATCTGTGTCCAACTGATTATCGCTGTTCTCTCATTCCTTCTCCAGGGTGGACTCTGAGTTGATCAGTCCAGATGTAAAGAACTCCATACATGTCGGAGACCGGATCCTGGAGATCAACGGAACACCCATCAGGAATGTTCCTCTCGATGAGGTAACCTAACTGACATCTCTTCTACCTGTGTTGCTGTTAGACATCAATGACATTGATATTAGTGAGATGTTAATGAAATTCAAGGCTTGATGTTAGAAGATCTACGTTTAAGTCCTTACTCATGTTTAAATCTACAGAACATGGAGTTGATAGACACTAGGAGGCAATCTCATTCACTCCACCAAAACATGAAGATTCTTAGCCATGCTACATGCTATGCTATATGCTATGCTAGATTCTACATGTTATGTTACATTCTAATGCTAAACTGATCATCTTTTTCCTCCGCTCCACCAGATTGACCTGCTCATCCAGGAGACCAGTCGTCTGCTCCAGCTGACCATAGAGCACGACCCCCACGACCAGGGGGGTTCAGAGGGGGAGACGGTGGACGGACCTCTGATCACTCCTCTGTCTGGCGGTCCCAGCCCCATCCTCCCCATCACCCAACCCCCACACCCAGACATCAATAACCTACGCTCACGCATGATCACGTAAGGACTAATCTCAGTGACATTTACAGACGCACAAATACATGCTGTTTTAGACATGGTGTTTTGGTTTATTTCAAGTACAGTATGAATAGGATAGAAAATGAAAGAAATACGCAACAAAATACAGATTTATATGAAATCTTCAGCTAAATGAATGTATGCATAAATAAAAGCATTCAACGTGTACTAAACACATTTTAGACATAATTAGCTTACATGAATTACATTTTATTGGTGCAAATGTGTGGGCTGACATATATTTACATTATTTCAGCTCTTCAGTGAAATGGGTGAGCAATGTCTAACTGCAATTACGCTGTCGCTCCAATTTCATAATTAGTATATAACGGTAGTAGATGCTGGACTGGTGCCTTATGACAGGGTTGGCAGCGTCATTTAACACTGTGAAGGGCAGTATGGATGCACATCAGTGATCCTGTGAGACTGATGATTTATTTTTCTTTGTTTGTTCCATCTTTCTCTTTTTCCTTCTCTCCACCTTTCACTCCCTTCTTTTATCTCTCTCTCCCTCTCTCCCCCTCTCTCTCCAGGCGGAGCTACAGTATTGATAAGTCTCCGTGCTCCAGTAACGCAGCATCCCCTCTCTCTCAGAGGAAGGACATTAACCGCTCCGAGTCACTGCGGGTCGTCTCCAACAGTCGCATGCACCGGATCTTCCGGGCCTCAGACCTCATCCATGGAGAGGTGCTGGGAAAAGGCTGCTTTGGACAGGCCATCAAGGTAAACACACCAACCTGATGACTTGGGTATGAGGTGTACATTGTCTGTTCAACTGTCCTCTCTGTTAAAGATGACCATGAAAAAGCATTTAATTTTGGGGGACAATTCCAACACCTTAAAAATCCCACTTCACACTACTGAATGTGTGTCAAATGTTACTGCGTAGGAGCAGTATATTCTGTTTTCAAAAGTTCCAGAAGATGGCAGCATTGAGATGCTTTACAGAATGGCCTCAGATGAAACCAGAAAGTACAGGAGCCTATATGTGTGCATCTGCTGCTTGGAAGATGCATTCAAGCAGGGAGTAAATATCTGCTTTGAGAGGGATACCACATATATCCAGGGTTTTTATTCCCAGACTCCCAGAGTTTACCTGTTGGGGTGAAATTAGCTTTGAACGGAAAGTACCCCCATTCCCTGTGGCGCAGGCTGATGACATCACGGTGTGTGTGTGTTTCTGCAGGTGACCCACAGAGAGACAGGGGAGGTGATGGTGATGAAGGAGCTGATTCGTTTTGATGACGAGACACAGAGGTCATTCCTAAAAGAAGTGGGTGACCACTCTTTCAACCTTGACTTCTTTTGCCTTTGTTGATGTGTCACCATCAGGGTTCAACGGGGTCAAATCAGGAGATACATTGAGATTCTAAATGAAATTTGCTTATAAATTATTTCAGAAGATTTTAGATAAGCCTTAAATATTAAAGGTTTATGAAGGTACACCATCCATCTCTTTCCTTTATTCCAATGATTTGAACCACCACACGCAATGACAATCTCTGTGCTTGTCCCAAAGAGCTCCCACTTCTTCTAAGGACAGTACAATCCTGTGCTACGTATCTACAGAACATGTATCGTCAAGAACAATGCTTTGGCTTCGTTCAGTGACAAAGATCACAGACCATGTTTCCAACCCTGGCCATTATTGTTAACACTGCTGGTCTAGGTTTACCACAGAGTTTAGTTTATCAAGCTCTAAATGTCATGTTTAGATGACAGTAATACACACCACTACACCTCGTAAAAAGTACCCCACCCTAATTAGACTGTGAGGGGTGGACAGATAGTCATTAGAGGTATACACAGGTATACACCCTTTACCACATCCCTCCCAGATACACAGACACTCACATCGACAATCAAATGCACACTCGCCACACATGTGCCCACATACAAATACACTATTCTACCCTGCATTCTACTCTCCTCTTCAGGAAACACTGTGTGAACACTGAGGTGTGCAGGTTAACACCCGTAGTCCCTTTAATAACTCTGTAAGCAGTTAAAACAACAGGCCATGACCGCCCACCAACAAACAAACAGCTAGAGGAATGCAGACTGAGGTTTGTTTTATAACTGTTTTTATTAGTGCCCTGCCTGCATAACACTCCAATTACAAAGGAAGGGCTCAGCTCTCTCGCAAACTAATCACACACATCACAAACTCCGCCTTGGGAATGGTTTCCTGAGTTCAAGACGTTTTTTAAGTTGTTTGATGGATTGGAGTCTTGCCCTTATGTTAGAGACATGGTAGTCCTTTTTAAAACCGTTGGCCTTTTGAGCCTTGGTGCCCATTTTAAATCAAAGCCTTCAAAATAGTTTTCTCCCTCCCTTCCCTTGACTTCAGAGTAGCTTATGTAATGTCTACCTCCTTTAGGACCTAATCAGTTTTTCTCTCTTTGGGAAGCTGTAATAACCACGTATTATTCCTGTTTCTTGTTACGATTATGTCAAGTTAATGACAGGAGAGGAGACATCTTATATGTTTAGACCAGGAGGAAATGGTTATAGACTAAAATCAAAGTCTAGAAGGAAGAATGTCCATCTCACAGAGACCCTCAGGGCGGGAGACAAGGAGGTCTTTCACTAATTATGTAGCTACCCACCCAGTTCATCTAACTACTGCTTTCACTAAACCCACACAATACAACCACTCCCACCAGCTCCTAGATGATTGGTCTTTATGAGGAGTCAGGACTAGGACAGCTCCTGGACTGTAGCTCTAAATAGGGGTTCAATAACTAACAAAGGTCCCACATTTAAACCTAAAGTATTTTCCAAGCCTTAAAATGTGTACCCTCCTCCCTCTCCAGGTGAAGGTGATGCGTTGTCTGGAGCACCCCAATGTGCTGAAGTTTATAGGTGTCCTCTACAAAGACAAGAGACTCAACTTCATTGCAGAGTACATCAAAGGAGGAACCCTGAGGGAGATCATTAAGAAAATGGTAACGGTGGTGTGTCTGTCTGTGTGTGTCTGTCTGTCTGTGTGGGATTTTAGTACTTTGTTGTGTGCACTTCTGTATGGGTGTGCCACTGCACCAGGTTGTGTGTGTGCGGTTGGGTGGCTGTGTGTCCCCATGAGTGCATAGTTGCGTGTTGTACATTGTGTCTCAGAGTCATCAGAGGATACAGGATTAGGATTAGAGAGCCTCCCTTTAGTTTTAATCACTGGTGTTTATGTTCTGTGAAACATCCAGAGTCTGATTCTATCCTTGGTTTGTCTTACTAACAGGATACCAACTACCCTTGGAATCAGAGAGTGAGCTTTGCTAAAGACATCGCTGCAGGGATGGTGAGTGAATGATCCATGCCTAATAGAATGTATAGAATGCCTCTAGAATAAAACCAAAAACAGATCAGAAGCCAGTGTACACTGGGTTTTGTCAGGACCAGGGCACCAGGGTTCACTGCTGCAATCAGAGAAACTGCAGTGCAGTGGTGGTGAATAGAATAACACACACAGTGCAGTCAAACTAACCATGCTCACATTGCCCTCCAGTGGAGATCTAGAGGAAGTGTAGCAGCAGTGTTGTTCACATGTGTAGCAGATTTTCCCTATATGAAAATTACAGCTTGAATTCCTTCTGGATTAGGGAATCATGGGTAGTCATATTGTGTTGCCTTTGATTTGGGTTTACAGTGATGAATATAGCACATGACTGTAGATTAGTGAATGTACAAAGGCTATACTCTGCCAAGGGTTTGAAAGAAGAACAATGCACATTTGTTCCACTAGGCACTGGTTTGAGGTTTAGGCTTAATACCTAACTCTTGTTTTCTTTCTTTCACTCTCTCTCTTTCCATCACTCTCTCTTTCTCTCTGTCTTCCAGTCATATCTGCATTCCATGAACATAATCCACCGCGACCTGAACTCATACAACTGTCTTGTCAGAGAGGTGAGTACAGAGGTGTGAGGTGTGTTCTCTCTCAAGGGTGTGTGTTTTCTTTGAGGATTAAGAGTTTGCACCTGTATGTCTAGATCATACAGGTTTGTCTCTCGTTGAAAGAGATGTGACAATGGAGATGTATTGACATTAGACACAGAGAAACCTTTGTTAGGGTAAAGTACTGTACAGTAGAGTGTTTGTACCTCTCAAAGTCAACGGTCATAGTATTCACTCTCTTTATTCCTCTATGTTGTTGAGTGTGCTCTATCTGGCATGTGCCTTTATGTCTGGTAAGATGTATAGTCTTATAGGTAGGTTTGCAGTGTGTTTGGTATTCTAAGTATTGTGATGCAGCAGATGTGACTCTGTCTGTGTGTCCTCTGTGTCAGGACCCGGTGCGAGAAACAGTCACTAATAATCGTCAGAACCCAGAAGATGAGGCAGACACAGCAGTACTAGAGATGGTGGTTTAATTAAAGAACAAAATCTTCAGGCAAAGAAACTAAATCCACAATGTCCAAAAATAAAGCCAAAAGGCACAAAATGGAAATCCTCCAAAATACAAAAGAAACTCCACAAAGTGGTAAAAAACAGCAGGGAAAAACAAACCTCAAAAGACTACTCAAATAATACACAAGAACTAAACCAGAGAACCTCTGGAAAATCCAACAAGAGAAATATCTGAATAAAACAAGGCTTGGGCTGGGGCTGGGTGCTAACTTACAAACACTGAGCAAGGAACACAGGTGCAAACAATAATTAGAGCAAGAAAAACAAAAGGTACAAAAAAGGTGCAATGGGGACATCTAGTGACCAAAACCCGAACAGTCTTGGCCAAAACCTGACACTCTGTCTCCCTTTAGAATAACAGTGTGGTGGTGGCAGACTTTGGGCTGGTATTGATAGTATTGTGTTATACAATTTCAAAAACATTACAATACATTCACAGATTTCACCACACACTGTGTGCCCTCAGGCCCCTACTCCACCACTACCACATATCTACAGTACAAAATCCATGTTTATAGTGCGTATGTTATCGTGTGTGTGTGTATGCATGTGTCTGTGCCTATGTTTGTGTTCCTTCACAGTCTCCACAGTTCGATAAGGTGTATTTTTATCTGTTTTTAAAATCTAATTTTACTGCTTGCATGTGTTACTTGATGTGCAATAGAGTTGTCATGGCTCTATGTAGTACTGTGCGCCTCCCATAGTCTGTCCTGGATTTGGGGACTGTGATGAGACCTCTTGTGGCATGTCTTGTGGGGTATGCATGGGTGTCCGAGCTGTGCGCCAGTAGTTCAAACTAGAGGTCGACCGATTAATCAGGGCCGATTTCAAGTTTTCATAACAATCGGAAATCGGTATTTTTGGGCGTCGATTTGCCGATTAAAAAAATATATATATGTTTTTAAATTTTTTAATGGTTTTTTAAAAATTATTTTTTAGACCTTTATTTAATCTTTATTTAACTAGGCAAGTCAGTTAAGAACACATTCTTATTTTCAAATCCGGCCTAGGAACGTTCTGCCTCGTTCAGGGGCAAAACGACAGATTTTTAACCATGTCAGCTCGGGGGATCCAATCTTGCAAACTTACAGTTAACTAGTCCAATGCCCTGACACTGATTACATTGCACTCCACGAGGAGCCTGCCTGTGAATGCAGTAAGCTAAGGTAAATTGCTAGCTAGCATTAAACTTATCTTATAAAAAACAATCAATCAATGACTGTCATTGCTCCAATATGTACTTAACCATAAACATCAATGCCTTTCTTAAAATCAAGTATATATTTTTAAACCTGCATATTTTGCTAAAAGAAATCCAGGTTAGCAGGCAATATTAACCAGGTGAAATTGTGTCATTTCTCTTGCGTTCATTGCACGCAGAGTCAGGGTATATGCAACAGTTTGGGCCGCCTGGCTCTTTGCGAACTAATTTGCCAGAATTTTACGTAATTATGACAACATTGAAGGTTGTGCAATGTAACAGGAATATTTAGACTCATGGATGCCACCCGTTAGATAAAATACGGAACGGAATAAACGTTTTGTTTTCGAGGTGATAGTTTCCGGATTAGTCAAAGGTATATGGTTTAGAGAGAAATAGTCGGCGCGTTATAATTCCTGTAATAACTTGCGGCTGAACTTGACAGGGGTTCCTTCGTTATTTTACCGTTCATGTCTTCCATAGAGAATGTCTTGATCTACTTCAAATAAGGTCTGTGTTTCGTGCAGGCTTAAACCGCCTCGATGTTTTGATACCCGTGTTACGTTTGTCAACATATTTTCATAAATCCACTCTACAAAAATAATTAAAAAAAATATTTAAAAAATATTCGCTTATATTTAGCCAATATTGATCAGAGTTACCTTGTGCTATGGATATCTACACAGTTATAAAATTGGCAAGGTGGTGTAAGCCTACACGAAACACAGACCTTATTTTAAGTGAATCTAAAAATATCCTATGGAATAAATGAAGGAACCGCTTTTCAGATTTTGCTAGGTGTCATGGGAATTATGACTCGCACTTTGGTCGTCAATTCTTACCATGCCCATTATTAAAATAGGATTTCCTGCATATAGAAATGACAGTTTTTGTTTTCAACATTCATCACAGGTAACTTAAACTCTATTTTTATTCAAACAGTTGAGAGTATTTGTCTCCTAAGCAGACTCTTCAGTATCATTGTCACTTCAGAGCTGTGTGTGTGTGTGTGTGTGTATTTATGTATTATATTAAGTTAAAATAAAAGTGTTCATTGTTCATTCAGTATTGTTGCAATTGTCATTATTACAAAAATGTGTGTGTGTGTATGATATATATTTAAAAAAATATATATATTTTTAAATAAATCGGCCGATTAATCGGTATCGGCTTTTTTTGTCCTCCAATAATCGGTATCGGTATCGGCATTGAAAAATCATAATCGGTCGACCTCTAGTTCAAACAGACAGCTCGGTGCATTCAACATGTCAATACCTCTCATAAATACAAGTAGTGATGAAGTCAATCTCTCCTCCACTTTGAGCCAGGAGAGATTTGACATGTATATTATTCATATTAGCTCTTTATGTTCATCCAAGGGCCAGCTGTGCCGACAGTTCTGAGCCAATTGCAATTTTCCTAAGTCCTTTTTTGTGGCACCTGACCACATGACTGAACAGTAGTTCTGGTGCGACAAAACTAGGCCCTGTAGGACCTGCCTTGTTGATAGTGCTGTTAAGAAGGTAGAGCAGCGCATTATTATGGACATACTTCTCCCTATCCTAGCTACTGTTGTATCAATATGTTTTGACCATGACAGTTTACAGTCCAAGGTTACTCCAATCAGTTTAGTCACCTCAACTTGCTAAATTTCCACATTATTAATTACAAGATTTAGTTGAGATTTAGGGTTTAGTGATTGATTTGTCCCAAATACAATGCTTTTAGTTTTAGAAATATTTAAGACTAACTTATTCCTTGCCACCCACTCTGAAACTAACTGCAACTCTTTGTTGAGTGTTGCAGTCATTTCAGTCGCTGTAGTAGCTGACATGTATAGTGTTGAGTCATCCGCATACATAGACACTCTGGCTTTATTCAAAGCCAGTGGCATGTCATTAGTAAAGATTGAAAAAAGTAATGGGCCTAGACAGCTGCCCTGGGGAATTCCTGATTCTACCTGGATTATGTTGGGGAGGCTTCCATTAAAGAACACCCTCTGTTCTGTTAGACAGGTAACTCTTTATCCACATAGCAGGGGGTGTAAAGCCATAACACATACGTTTTTCCAGCAACAGACTATGATCGATAATGTCAAAAGCAGCCCCCACAATATTTTTATCATCAATTTCTCTCAGCCAATCATCAATCATTTGTGTAAGTGCTATGCTTGTTGAATGTCCTTCCCTATAAGCTTGCTGAAAATTTGTTGTCAATTTGTTTACTGTAAAATAGCATTGGAGTTTACTAAGGATAACAGGCTGATTGGTCGGCCATTTTGAGCCAGTGATGGGGGCTTTACTAGTCTTAGGTAGCGGAATGACTTTTGCTTCCCTCCAAGCCTGGGGGCACACACTTTCTAGTAGGCTTAAATTGAAAATATGGCAAATAGGAGTGGCAATATCATCCGCTGTTATCCTCAGTAATTGTCAGACCCCGGTGGCTTGTCATTGTTGATAGACAACAATCATTTTTTCAACTCTTCCAGACTCTCTTTACGGATTTCAAAATTAGAATTCCTTTCTTTCATAATTTGCTCAGATATACTTGGATGTGTAGTGTCAGCTTTTCATGCCTAAGTTTGCTAATCTTGCCAATGAAAAAGTATTTGAAATATTTGGCAATATCATTTGGTTTTGTGATGAATGAGCCATCTGATTCAATGAATGATTGAGCTGAGTTTTCCTTTTTTCCCAAAATGTTATTTAAGGAGCTCCAAAGCTTTTTACTATTATTCTTTGTCATTTATCTTTGTTTCATAGTTTCTTCTTCTTTTTATTCAGTTTGTCACATGATTTCTCAATTTGCAATATGTTTGCTAATCAGTTGTGCAGCCAGACTTATTTGCCATTCCTTTTGCCTCATCCCGCTCAACCATACAATGTTTCAATTCCTCATCAATTCACAGGGATTTAACTGTTTTGACAGTCATTTTCTTAATAGGTGCATGCTTGTTAGTAAATTGAATAAATGTGTCAAATGCAGTGTGTTTGCTCCTCATTACACACCACGGACCAACAAATATTCTTTACATCAACAACATAGGAATCACTACAAAACGTATTGTATGACCTCTTATACACTATATTAGGCCCAGCCTTTGGAACTTTGGTTTTCCTAGATATGGCTACTATATTGTGATCACAACATCCTTCATTACGCACACCTGTCACCATCATTACGCACATCTGCGCTCATTGGACTCACCTGAACTCCTTCACGTTGTTGATTGCCCCCTCTATATCTGTATGTTCCTCAGTTTTGTTCCCCATGTCAGCATGGATGTTGTTATTTTCCCCCTGTCCAGATGTAGTTCCTGTTCTGTTTCATGTCCGTGTTTCGGATCCTTACACATCCGATGGATCTGGATACTGCTTTCAAGCTAATTTCTGCAGCATAAGTAAAGATGTGATCAATACATGTTGATGATTTCATTCCTGTGTTTGTAACTACCCTGGTTGGTTGACTGATAACCTGAACCAGGTTGCAGGCACTGGTTACAGTTTGAAGCTTTTTCTTGAGTGTGCAGCTTGATGAAAGCCAGTCAATATTTAAATCACCCAGAAAATATACCTCTCTGTTGATATCACATACAGTATCAAGTATTTCACACAGATATCCAGACACTGACTGTTAGTGTTACGCCCCTGAAAAAGGGGAGAAATAATCACGAGAGTGATACGGTATTGTTTCCTCTGAGTACTTTTAGTGCAATAATTTTACAAAAGTAACACATTTTACAGAACAACAGATCTACAGGAAATAGATAGTTTTGTAGGGTACAAGGCTTATTCAAGTCACAACAGTATACACTGTAATTCACTGAAACAGATACTAATTTCAATATAACTGTCAAGCACAAAGCTTTAACTCAGTAAACCATAACTCAATTTATCAACAGGCAATAAAGTGTTTGAAAAACCATTATACAAATAACACCGCAAAATATCTTATTAACAACGCACATGTTCATTCACAATCGACATAAAATGGCATCTACTCTCAGTACGAAGCTGTTCTTCGCTGCAACCGAGCAGGGCTCATATTACTCTCTGCGAACTTAACTCTAACTTCCTCAAGATGTTACTAAGACGCACCTTAAACACTCTTGACATGTTAGCAAGTTATTACATTTAAATTACTCTTTTTTATCATCAATAACGTACCTGAAAAAGGGGAGAAATAATCACGAGAGTGATACGGTATTGTTTCCTCGAAGAGAACTTTTAGTGCAATGAGAAAAGACCGCGATTTCCCCGGGAACTTGGGTGGAAACCAGCGCAATCGATCTCAGGCTCATAGATTAAGAGCATTTAGTAGATCACAGATTAACACTTTTACCCTTCCATTAGGCACCACAAAATAAAGTAATCAATATAACGTTTACACATTCCTCTCACAATTCGTACCCTTTGTACGCTTGACGGATTTTAACTTTTTAACACAATTATATGAATGTTATCAATCTCTATCAACTAATACTGAATGCATGATCTTCTTAACCTTTGATGTTTTAAGATCCTCACATACTATGAACTTACTAATACTTTTTAATGTTTAACAGGCTATGAGTATTTCCTTTAACCTGTCACATTAGCACTTGGTGGTCTATAGCAGCTTCCCACCAGAATGGGCTTTACGTGAGGCAGATAAACCTGTAGCCATATTACTTCAACAATATTTAACATTAGATCCTCTCTAATCTTTACAGGAATGTGGTTCTGAATATAAACAGCAACACCTCCACCATTGGCATTTCTATCTTTTCTTTAAATGTTATAACCTTGTATTGCCACCACTGTATCATCAAAGATTTTATCTAATTGAGTTTCAGAGATTGTCAAAATATGAATGTCATCTGTTACAAGCAAATTATTGATTTCATGAACCTTGTTTCTTAAGCTACATATGTTGACGTGGGTCTATTTTGAGCACTTTCTTCTGGGATGCTTGTTTTTATTGCTTTACTGGGAAGCTTAGCAGAAGTAGATATTCTCATGTTATTTATGTTAGTGCAGGGTGAGCTGCACACAGTGGACTTCCTACTAGGGCACACTACCTCAGTGCTAACAGTATAAATATGGTTCATAGGCACATGATTACTGCATACAATAGCTGTAGGATCAACAGAGGCATTCAGGGTAGTTTGAGGGACAAATTAGGTTACTTACATTGTGTCTACCAAACGCCCCTGGTGTAATGTACATTTGCTGAGCGACACAATGGTAGGGATTAGCTGAGCTGGGCTTGGGTCATTGATAAGTCATTGTCTCTATACAGCCTTATAATGCTGTGAAAGGATCCAGGAACACAAATGATTTGGGTGGATCCCATCCTCCTTATAAAACGTGTTTTTTTCCCCCAAAAGGTATCGAAATTGTCAACAAAAGTTACACCCATTTAGCTGCAATAATCACATAGCCAGTTGTGAAGAGGAAATCCTGCTAAAGCTTTCCATGCCATGATTCTGAGAGGGCACAGGGCCAGATATGATGGGTCTTTTGTGAGTGTCTAGCAGAGAGTCAAGCAGCTCTTCATAATGTCATTAACACCCCCATTACCTACGATAGAATCGATTTCCATGTCCTGACGTAGTACATTCGGGAGAAGCTTAGTAATGTCATTTACTCAAACTCCGGGATAGGACATTGTTTTTGCACCAGGAACGGTCACATTTCTTACCATGGAGCTGCCCAAAATCACAGCTGGCGAGAAGGACGAGGAAATCTGCCCAAGTCCCACGCTTCACAGGATTTGGCGAACCCTTTATGGACAAGCAAGAGGCAGGATAACTTAAGCCCGTTGCTCCCGGCACCTGCTGCAGGCCTCCGACAGATGGAGAATCCCCGCTCGATCCAGAGCAGGGACGGAAGGCTGCCGATGTCAACTTCCAAATTGTAGTAGTAGGCACTGCGGCCCAAACACAGGCACCCCCAGCGACGAAGGTGCAGGAAGATCAGGCTCCAGGACGGCAAAACTATTAGTTGTTTGTATCCGCTCCGGGCCTCTCGTTGGGGCTTCTACGGCTCATGACATGCGACCATCATTGATTGCCTTGCTCCTAATGCTGTGCTCCTTCGACTCCGCTATCAGATGGGGGAGCTCTGGGCAACACCGGCCAGTCTGATAACAACAAACGACAAGGCGGAGAAAAGCCGTCCAGCCATCGGCGTAGAAAATTGAACCATTCCACTCTGCGTTTCCCCCAGTTTCTTACGTAGGCTAGCGACCTGCGTGATCAAGGAAGCCACCTCAAGCCTATAATCCTCGGCAAGTAAACAATTGTCGCATTGGAACTCTGAGTGATCCAGTTTGTCCTGAAACAAAGGGTAGTAGAAAGGGTAGTAGGAACCATTCATTTTTTTCTCCAGACAAAGAGGGCTCCATTGCAAAACTCATCTGGTACCAACTTCGTTAGCTTGCTGGCTAGCAGTTTAGCGTCTCAGTCAAGCAGGCTTCAACCTGTCTGTTAAGCAGGATTCCGAGACAAGAAATAGAGGTCCTAGCTGTTAAAAGTTCGGTATTTGTATTTAATGAATAGCAGTTTTGTTTTAATCAAAAATAACAAACCAAGTGTTTTCTAGCATACAATGTTCAGCTGCTCACTCTGATCACGTATGAATGACTCTGTCTGCTCTGTTTGTCCCCTCTCTGTCTCCCTGTAGAATAACAGTGTGGTGGTGGCAGACTTTGGGCTGGCTCGGCTGATGGTGGAAGACAAGATCCAGGACAAGAGTCTCCTGCAGAAGAAACCTGACCGCAGGAAGAGATACACTGTAGTGGGCAACCCCTACTGGATGGCCCCGGAGATGATCCACGGTATGTGGGTGTTCAGGGTGGACCTGTTTTAACCATCATTGCTTGAATTGCACTTAAATCGAATGACTCAACCAAATGGGTTTTAAACAGAAAAATGTGAATTCTTCAGTTGTTTCAACACCACATACTGTAATACATTATGTCAGTACTCTGAAACGAATAACCTCATGTTTTACTTGGAATGTCTTCTCTCACAGGGAAAAGCTATGATGAAAAGGTGGACATCTTTTCCTTCGGGATCATGCTTTGTGAAGTGAGTGCCCATGACAGCAGAATATGGAAACAATAGTCAAACGTATTCGTGTTCCTCATTAAATCCTTTTGAGTTATCTTAAAGTAGATAGGGAGAGAGAGAAGGAGAGCGAGAGCGAGAGACCAACCAAGCAGCATGGTAACCATTAGGGTTGGTCACCAGCAGCAATGGGTTGAACTGCTCTGTTAAAACATTAAAATAACGCTGCAGTGAGAGATGCAGTGGGTCTATCTCCACATGGACGCCATTAGCCAGGGCCTCTACAGAGGCAGGATTACAGAGGGGAAGTTCTCTATGTGGTGGGTGACTGACAGGGACAGGGGCTGCCTGTGGTCTAGCTAGCTGAACTGGCTTCGTTTGGTGGTCCCTTGGGTGCCATTGGGCATACCCTCAGTCCCTCTATGCTTGGTATACCCTGTTATTGGGGACTGCCTTTCCCCTGGGCCTGGAGTCTCAGAGCAATAAGTCAGATGTACATATGTAGGATCTTAATTTGACCTATATTGTCACAGCAAAATAATCCTGCAGCAACAGGATTTGAACGTTTAGTCCAAAATGTCGCTTGATTGGTGGTTAGGCTATTAGCTGGCCAAAAGCAGGCTATATGGAAAGTGCAATACTGTTAATATAACCGTCTGTTATTGTTGGTTTTCAGTGAACTTATGTAAATCACAAAGCTCAATTGCATTTCCTACGGTGCATGAAAGAAAATAGTGATCAAATTAAGATCCTACATCTGTAGGTTTAAATAAGAATCTGGCAAGCAGTCGTGATATCTGATATCAGTTTATGACTAATGATCCAGCTTCATAACTGGTGTTATAACATATAACTGGTGTTATAACTTATAACAACAGCGCCTTTTGCCCTTTCCTTACTGTAAACCTCTCTCTCTCCCCCTCCAGATCATCGGTAGGGTGAATGCAGACCCAGACTACTTGCCCAGGGCCCATGACTTTGGGCTGAATGTGATAGGCTTCTTAGAGCACTTCTGTCCTCCAGACTGCCCCCCTGCCTTCTTCCCTATGGCTGTCCTCTGCTGTGACCTGGATGCTGAGAAACGGTGAGTGTGTAGTGTCTGACACTGACCTAAGTCATGTATCGCCATGCTGTGTGAGATTTTTGGGGTGTAGATTAAACTTGACCTTCTGTACACGGATGATTCATACAGGAACACTTTTCCAGGTATTTGTCTTATGAGTGGAAACTGTATTGTTTGATAATACTATTTATGTTGAGTGTTGGTGTATTATAAGTCTCGTGTCCCATAACTTCTATGGTAACTGATTTATGGGCTCCCGAGTGGCGCAGCGGTCTAAGGCATCACTACAGACCCTGGTTCAACTCCAGGCTGTATCACAACCGGCCGTGTTTGGGTGTCCCATAGGGCGGCGCACAATTGGCCCAGCGTCGTCCGGTTTGGGGTTTGGCCGGGCTAGGCCGTCATTGTAAATAAGAATTTGTTCTTAACTGACTTGCCTAGTTAAATAAAGGTTAAATAAAATAAAAATAAAATGTGATCTAGGTTGACATCACTAGTCTAAGACTGATTGGCTCTTCTGTCTGTAGCCCCGCCTTCACCAAGCTGGAGGAGTGGCTGGAGAACCTGAAGATGCACCTGGAGATCCGCCTGCCGGTGGTGTCCGAGCTCGACATGCTACACAAAGCATTCTGGGGAAACCACACTGCCCCCACCATGGCTTGCACAGCCATGCGGTCCGAAAACGGCCTGCCCCCGCACCCCGAGATTCCGGAGTAGAAGGGATCCGGAACAGAGCGGAATGCTGCTGGTCTCAGCCCATGAGAGTGGGCAGAGAGAGGGGGTTATGGTGGTCATTGAGGAGGGTAGTAGAGCCTACGGTACCTCTGGCAATGGAGTAGTTGCATTGCACTGTCCAGGGAGGGATGGGGCAGGAACTCTGTACGTACCTCCTCATGCCACAGCAGTCACAGTGGTCATGAAGGCTGACAGTGGGCTGTCGATGGGCTGTATAGACTCAGGGGGAAACGAGGATGGGAAAAGCCAGCCTTGTCTAAAGGCACTCACTCATTCAACTCCAACCAAGAGAGACTCACTCAGACTAACATTACCACTATCATAGCTTCAGTCTGATGATTGCTGTACCTTAGCTGAATGTCAGGCTGGTAACTGCTAGCTAGCAGTATCAGTCAATCCCAGCTGTGAAATCATCCATCTTAACACTCATGTAATCTTTATCTTATGGTGTTAAAGCATATTCAGACGTCTCTAAAACAGAAAAGAAGAAAGGATGCTTCAGCCTCATTGGTCGGGCTCCTTCCTCCAGAGTATTTGTGCAACAACGTGTTTGAAAAGTGTTCCTCTGTGTGACTTTGGTTTGATTTTATGATATCAAAACCGCTTTTTGAAATGCTAAAGAAAGGGGCCTTTTATGTGGATAAAACAAAACACATAAGTTGAGACGCACACACACAGTCCGGATGTAGAATATAATCGAGCAAAAGCTTTTGAGCATAAACAAAAAGCTTTTTAAACATTGCATGACTGTAAATAGCCCAGTCTGTGTCCAGTAAGCCTTGTCTGTTGTCTCCTCCTCTCCCCCTCTACTGATGACATGTGTGTCCCAAATGGCATCCTATTCCCTTTATAGTGCACTGCTTAAGACCAGGTCCCAAAGGGTATTACCAAAGTAGTGCATTATAGGGTGCCATTTGTGATGCATTCTTAAAGTGATGTCCCTGGTAGTGTAGAATACATGGTCCATGAATGACTGTGTTCCTTCTCTCACTGTGCAGCACTGACTTCACTTTGAGGTAGACTTCTTTCATACCTTTTGTACATTTTTCTATTTCATTTTAGTTCATTACTCTCTTTCTCCTTATTTCATTCACATCGAGGTGAAATCTTGTGTATTCAAACTCAACCCACCCAATGTACAGTACCAGTCAAAAGTTTGGACACACCTACTCATTCCAGGGTTTTTCTTTATTTTTACTATTTTCTAAATTGTAGAATACTAGTGAAGACATCAAAACTATGAAATGACACATATGGAATCATGTAGTAACCAAAAAAGTGTGAAACAAATCAAAATATATTTTATATTTAAGTTCTTCAAAGTAGCCACCCTTTGCCTTGATGACAGCTTTGCACACTCTTGGCATTCTCTCAACCAGCTTCATGAGGTAGTCACCTGGAATGCATTTCAATTAACAGGTGTGTCTTGTTAAAAGTTCATTTGTGGAATTTCTTCTTAATGCATTTGAGCCAATCAGTTGTGTTGTGACACGGTAGGGTTAGTATACAGAAGATATCCCTATTTGGTAAAAGACCAAGTCCATATTATGCCAAGAACAGCTCAAATAAGCAAAGAGAAACAACATTCCATCATTACTTTAAGACATGAAGGTCAGTCAATACGGAACATTTTAAGAAGAGACTGAATCAGGCCTTCATGGTCAAATTGCTGCACAGAAACAACTACTAAAGGACACCAATAAGAAGAAGGGACTTGCTTGGGCCAAGAAACACGAGCAATGGACATTAGAACGGTGGAAATCTGTCCTTTTGGTCTGATGAGTCCAAATTTGAGATTTGGTTCCAACCGCCGTGACTTTGTGAGACGCAGAGTAGGTGAACGGATGATCTCCGCATGTGTGGTTCCCACCGTGAAACATGGAGGAGGAGGTGTGATGGTGCGGGGGTACTTTGCTGGTGACACTGTCAGTGATTTATTTAGAATTCAAGGCACACTTAACCAGCATGGCTACCACAGCATTCTGCAGCGATCCCATCTGGTTTGCGCTTAGTGGGACTATCATTTGTTTTTCATTATGACAATGACCCAACACACCTCCAGGCTGTGTAAGGGCTATTTGACCAAGAAGGAGCGTGATGGAGTGCTGCATCAAATGACCTGGACTCCACAATCACCCGACCTCAACCCAATTGAGATGGTTTGGGATGAGTTGGACTGCAGAGTGAAGGAGAAGCAGCCAACAAGTGCTCAACATGTGGGAACTCCTTCTAGACTGTTGGAAAAGCATTCCAGGTGAAGCTGGTTGAGAGAATACCAAGAGTGTGCAAAGCTGTAATCAAGGCAAAGGCTACTTTGAGGAATATAAAATATATTTTGATTTTTTTAACACTTTTTTGGTTATTACATGATTCCATATGTGTTATTTCATAGTTTTGATGTCATCACTATTATTTTACAATGTAGAAAATAGTAAAAACAAAGAAAAACCCTTGAATGAGTAGGTGTGTCCAAACTTTTAACTGGTACTGTATGTAGCCAGTGATATTATAATATTGTAAATGTTTTAAATATTGTAAATGTACAGACATATTTTGTATACTTATAATGTATGCTACATTGTTATATTTTTATTGGGCTACCTGCTGAAATTAAGGAGAAGAAGAAAAAAATGAAAAGTTAGGCAGTAGTAGCTGATATGGAGCAGATTCCTTTCAACAGTGATGATGACTTCCTGTCTCGGGATGCCATGGTGACAGACAGAGATAAGGGTCTTTTAGGAAGTTAATACGAAGTAAGAAAGCATCTTAGGGTCCTAGCTCACCCCTACCTACCCTCACTGTAAGTGTAAGCACTCTCACATGATGTGTCTCATTTACTCCCATCGTTGTCTCTCTGCATATCAAATGATTTTGTTTACAGCAGCCTTTGATCTGGTCTAGACTCCAGAGAGTTCCCTAACTATGACCTCGGATAATACTACTCCGTAGGTATCGCCTCAATTGAATGTAATAAGAAGAGAATCAACTCAGTCACATAAAAATAAGGTTATGTAGTTTGGCATTATATGCCAAGCCACATTTACCCTTTATTCCTCTCAAAAGAAATTGAGGATTATTTATTAGTTGTTACTATAGAGCTCTTTAGTCATCCATAGCAGGACAGATGTAGTGGGAAGTGTTGGAGACAGACAGACAGTCATGTCATAGTGTCTGTCTGACAACAATCCTCTCTGTCCTGGAGACAAACCTAGTCACAACCCTAGTCTCCTCTACATGGAGCTCCCTATGAGAGGCCGTCTGTTTACACACAAACTGCTGGCTGTAAATATTATCTATATGTCTGTCTGTCGTTGTGCATCGCATACTACACTCTCTTGAAAATAATCTCTTACTGTATGTCAATTTTTCTCTTGAACACATTGTCACTCTCATTCTCTCTCGCGTGTTCTTTTTCCATCAAACATTTTTTCTATTCCTCTTTGCACTAGAAGATGAACTGCATGGTGTACTTGCTACTGTGGTCACTTCTGCTGTAAAACCAAGCTATTCTTTTCACTTTAAAACAGAAATTGTTATTGAAAGGAAAAAAGGAAAGAAAGAGAGTAAGGAAAGTGTACAAAGGAGACAGGGAAAAAGACGAAATAAAGAAAAAACACAGCATCTCTTTTGATATATAACGACTGAAATCTTTTTGTATAGATTTGAGTACTTTGATTTGCACTTTCAATTTTGGATTACTTGTGATAAAGAAATAAAATGACGTTGGTTGATAATATGAATGCAAGTCACTGATGGAGCCTTTCAATTCAGTTGTAAACATGTGTCCTGGGAAATTCTTCCTCCTTGGTAGCAAACCAGAGTTAGGTGGCCATTCTGATGCCTGCAGGTATTGATTATTAGATCACTCTAATGTCATAGCATGTCTGTGTCTAAACTGGTTCACATTTCAGACATATGCTCAACTTTAAAAACATGGAACATGCAACTTTGAGAGGTACGGAAGAGATGCCTCGCAGGTCTACCTTCTAAATGTCCAAACTATTCAGCCTTGTTAGTTAAATGATTCTAGTTTGCTACAGAGAGGATGAGATAACCATGGTCTGCCTGCTGCCTATAGACCGATCCTTTGTGAATGAAGTTCTGTGTCTTCTCGACTGCTTCACCTTACTGTGATGTCCAGAGAGGTTTAAACCATTGTTAGTCTGTCATCAAAAGAGAGCACTTGTGCAGTGCCCTTTTCACACTATTGTGCTGAACCGAATAGCGCTGGCTAGATATTTTCCTTTCCAGAACGATTCCAGAAACTAGGGTGGAAGCGAAACAAGGCCAAATCCGTTTGGCTTGTCATAGCTCAGTAATGTGAAAAGGTTATACTTACTGGCCTATTCAATCTCCACAATCGCAGTAGTACAAAAAGCCTCCAATGAGCATGAAGTCCTCTACCTACCTGTCAAAGTATAAAATCAGTATCGAAAAATATATCTTTCTTATGTACATCTTCTGCTAATGTGTTAATCAATGGGCATAATGGGAATTCAATTGAAGTATGTATATGACTTTGCCATGTTTGTGCGTATGTATCACCATGTCTGTCAAAGCCACATTATTGTCAAGCATGTGGTTGTATGGATGACAATGTTTCCGCAGCACTTCTTTGCAAAGGATCCTTACCGCTGAACAATATGCTGTGCCTTTGTTTTAAAGCTAGCCTTGCCAACAACTCGACTAAACACGTTTGTTTGAACAGATTTTTTTGTATAAAATTCAAGTGCAAGCCTGATGATAATGAATGGATTTAACATCGTTGCTGATATTTTGTTTTATTATGATGAGACGTTCCGCTTGTTCTGTATCATATTTATATTTTCCATACTTCTCCATCATCATTTTTGATATCTTAGGGATTGTGGTTCATTTGATTTACTTTATATATTTTTTTAAAATGTACACAAGCTGTGAACTATTCTGCACTTTAATCCTGAACGTGAACATTGAGAACCCTAGGAGACCACTATTTCATCACAGCTGGAATAAATGTGTTGCTCTTTTAATGAAATTAGAGGCCTGTGTGTAATTTATTGTATGGTTATTTATATCCTTTACATTTGATATGACTACTATACAAAAGAGTACTACTGGAGTAGGAGGAGATTGTGTCTGGAGGACAGGCAGCTCTGGAGGACCCACCTTTCATCCCTCCTGTATTCTGTTTTATTCTACTGTATCTTAGTCTATACCGCTCCGACATTGCTCGTCCAAATATTTTTATATTCTTAATTCCATTCCTTTACTTTAGATTGTGTGTGTTGTTAGATAATATTTGTCAGATATTACTGCACTGTTGGAACTAGAAACACAAGCATTTCGCTACACCCGCAATAACAAATTTGATTTGATTTGATCAACCCCAGATGATTATGATGCTACAACTAAAGCAGTCATCACCTCCTCAGTGAAATCCTTTAACTTTCTCACTGAAGTAGGCTACTGACTTCACTATTGTCATGAATGAATTTAGCTTTTGCTCTCAAGAATTAACTAATTTCAAATTACCTTAATTGCTGAAAAAACATTGTCTTCTCTTCAACCAACAAGTTGTATTTTCCTACACAGTAGAGGTGGCCAAGCCTCTTCCTGGAAAGCCACTGTGTGTGCTGGCTTTTGTTCCAGTCCTGCTCTAACAGATCTTATTCAGCTACAGTAATCAGGTCTCTGGTGAGCAGTTGTGATTGATTGATTTATTAATGGGATAACTAATCAAGTACGGCTAAATTAAGTGATTTAATATTCATTATAGAAAATGGGGCTCCCGAATGGCACACTGGTCTAAGGCACTACATCTCAGTGCATCACTACAGACCCTGGTTTGATTCCAGGCTGTATCACAACCGGCCGTGATTGGGAGTCCCATAGGGCGACGCCCAGTGTTGTCCGGGTTAGGGTTTGGCCGGAGTAGGCCATCATTGTAAATAAGAATTTGTTCTTAACTGACTTGCCTAGTTAAATAAATACAAAATTATAAAGAAGCAGTCATTATAAAATCTCAATACAACTTGACCAGGTATTCCCAAACTGGGGGTACATACGCGCAATGCCGTCGGGGGTATGGCAAATAAAAATGTGATTAACATATATAAACTCAACAAAAAAAGAAACGTCCTCACTGTCAACTGCGTTTATTTTCAGCAAACTTAACACGTGTAAATATTTGTATGAACATAAGATTCAACAACTGAGACATAAACTGAACAAGTTCCACAGACATGTGACTAACAGAAATTGAATAATGTGTCCCTGAACAAAGGGGGGGTCAAAATCAAAAGTAACAGTCAGTATCTGGTGTGGCCACCAGCTGCATTAAGTACTGCAGCACATCTCCTCATGACTGCACCATATTTGCCAGTTCTTGCTGTGAGATGTTACCCCACTCTTCCACCAAGGCACCTGCAAGTTCCTGAACATTTCTGGGGGGAATGGCCCTAGCCCTCACCCTCTGATCTAACATGTCCCAGACGTGCTCAATGGGATTGAGATCTGGGCTCTTCGCTGGCCATGGCAGAACACTGACATTCCTGTCTTGCAGGAAATCACGCACAGAACGAGCAGTATGGCTGGTGGCATTGTCATGCTGGAGGGTCATGTCAGGATGAGCCTGCAGGAAGGGTACCACATGAGGGAGGAGGATGTGTTCCCTGTAACACACAGTGTTGAGATTGCCTGCAATGACAACAAGCTCAGTCCGATGATGCTGTGACACACTGTCCCAGACCATGATGGACCCTCCACCTCCAAATCAATCCCGCTCCAGAGTACAGGCCTTGGTGTAACGCTCATTTCTTCGACGATAAACACGAATCCGACCATCACCCCTGGCGAGACAACTTGTCAGTGAAGAGCACTTTTGCCAGTCCTGTCTGGTCCAGCGATGGTGGGTTTGTGCCCATAGGCGACGTTGTTGCCGGTGATGTCTGGTGAGGACCCGCCTTACAACAGGCCTACAAGCCCTCAGTCCAGCCTCTCTCAACCTATTGCGGACAGTTTGAGCGCTGATGGAGGGATTGTGCGTTCCTGGTGTAACTCGGGCAGTTGTTGTTGCCATCCTGTACCTGTCCCGCAAGTGTGATGTTTGGATATACCGATCCTGTGCAGGTGTTGATACACGTGGTCTGCCACTGCAAGGACGATCAGCTGTCCGTCCTGTCTCCCTGTAGTGCTGTCTTAGGCGTCTCACAGTACGGACATTGCAATTTATTTCCCTGGCCACATCTGCAGCCCTCATGCCTCCTTGCAGCATGCCTAAGGCACGTTCACACAGATGAGCAGGGACCCTGGGCATCTTTCTTTTGGTGTTCTTCAGAGTCAGTAGAAAGGCCTCTTTAATGTCCTAAGTTTTCATAACTGTGACCTTAATTGCCTACCGTCTGTAAGCTGTTAGTGTCTTAACGACCGTTCCACAGGTGCATGTTCATTAATTGTTTATGGTTCATTGAACAAGCATGGGAAACAGTGTTTAAACTCTTTACAATGAAGATCTGTTAAGTTATTTGGATTTTTACAAATTATCTTTGAAAGACAGGGTGCTGAAAAAGGGATGTTTCTTTTTTTGCTGAGTTATATATATATACAGTTGAAGTCGGAAGTTTAAATACTTAGGTTGGAATCATTAAAACTCATTTTTCAACCACTCCACAAATTTCTTTTTAACAAACTATAGTTTTGGCAAGTCGGTTAGGACATCTACTTTGTGCATGACACAAGTCATTTTTCCAACAATTGTTTACAGACAGATTATTTCACTCATAATTCACTGTATCACAATTCCAGTGAGTCAGAAGTTTACATACACTAAGTTGACTGTGCCTTTTAAACAGCTTGGAAAATTCCAGAAAATGATGTCATGGCTAGAAGCTTCTGATAGGTTAATTGACATCATTTGAGTCAATTGGAGGTGTACCTGTGGATGTATTTCAAGGCCTACCTTCAAACTCAATGGCTTTTTGCTTGACATTATGGGAAAATAAAAAGAAATCAGCCAAGACCTCAGAAATTAAATTGTAGCCCTCCACAAGTCGGGTTCGCATACAAGCCAGTGAATTCTATGCATTACAGCTGGATGAGTCAACAGACGTGACGGGCCTGGCACAGCTCCTGGTATATGTCTGTCACGTTTATGGGGCTCAATTAAGGAAGAGATCCTCTTCTACAAACCACTGGAAACCAGGAGAGGATATTTTTAAAGTACTGGACAGCTTTGTGACATCAAATGGACTTTGATGGTCAAGATGTGTTGGTATCTGTACGGATGGCGCAAACGCCATGACAGGGAGACATAGTGGAGTGGTAACGCATCCACCTAAAGGCTCTTGCTGCCAAGGGAATGCCTAACAGCTTGAAAGACATTTTGGACACTACAGTGAAAATAGTTAACTTTGTAAAAGCAAGGCCCCTGAACTCTCGTGTATTTTCTGCATTACATTATGTAATGATATGGGCATCGACCATGTAACGCTTTTACAACATACAGAAGTGCGCTGGTTATCAAGGGGCAAAGTATTGACACGTTTTTTTTAATTGAGAGACGAGCTTAAAGTTCTCATTACTGACCATAATTTTCACTTGTCTGGCCGCGTGCATGATGACGAGTTTCTCACCAGAATGATCTGAATCTAGGATTACAGGGACTCTCCGCAACTATATCCAATGTGCTGAACAAAATTGAGGCTATGATTAAGTTGGAGCTCTTCTCTGTCTGCATTAACAAGGACAACACACAGGTCTTTCCATCATTGTATGATTTTTTGTGTGCAAATGAACTCAAGCTTACGGACAATGTCAAATGTGATATAGCGAAGCACCTGAGTGAGTTGGGTGCGCAATTACGCAGGTACTTTCCCGAAACGGACGACACAAACAACTGGATTCGATATCCCTTTCATGCCCTGCCTCCAGTCCACTTATCGATATCTGAACAAGAGAGCCTCATCGAAATTGCAACAAGCGGTTCTGTGAAAATTGAATTTAATCAGATATGTGTGTCCTTTCAAGCACACCCTTCTCATTAACCTGTGGTGAGTTATTCAGATTTTTCGATGAACAAATAAGGTTTTATATGTAAGAGGGTTAAATAAAGAGCTAAATTATTGATTATTATTATTATTATATTATTATTTTGCCCTGGTCCTATAAGAGCTCTTCGCTACTTCCCATGAGCCGGGTTGTGACAACTCACACTCATTATTATGTTTAATAAATCTATCATATAGTGTGTGTGTGGCAGGCTTACAATGATGGCAACAGCAACATTTGTGAGTGTGCTGACCCTGGTGCTAGAGGGGGTACGCAGCTGACCCTGGTGCTAGAGGGGGTACGCAGCTGACCCTGGTGCTAGAGGGGGTACGCAGCTGGAGGTTGAATGTTTGAACTAGATTATCCAAAATAAGACATTCATGTAGGCCTAATATAGCCTTTGCCTGGCTACCCTTGCTCCGGCCAAACGCTATGACACGCTCACAGACGTTCGTTTCTTATGTAGCAAACGACAGAGTAGCGGGAAGAAGTTAATGTGAATCGAATCGTCAGGCTAGTATAGCCTAACCTACATTTACACTATTATGTCATTCATTTTAACTAGCCAATGCAATCTCCCTCCCTGCAGAGGGAAGGGTACATTTCTCAGGCACACCTTACCATTATTTTATGCACCCTGCGCATCCATGTGCGATTGTTTTCATTCTGACCGTGGTGAGAACTGTGCCGTGTGACGTCACGACCTGGCGCCGCTACTGGACGTGCGCTGTTAAAATCGCTTCACACAGAAGCTGCCATTCAGTGTTGTTGCACTTTAGAAAAGGCAGCGCTGCAAGGAATAGCAGTGGAAGAAGAAGCAGAGCTGCCTCCTGCACAATTTATTATAGGGTAGGTGGGTCGCAAGCCCCATTGTCCTGCGCAATAAAAACACGGATTACCCCACGTAAACCCCAAACGGAGGACTCAAGAGTTTTGGAATAGCATTCCTTCTTACTGCAAATGCGAAATGGAAAATTCGTCTTCCAACAACCGGTTTAGGACAACAATGTTCAACCACGGTGAGTAGTCAATCAAGTCTATATAGGAAGGTGAGTGTGCCAATAACTAGCCTATGCAGGTGTACTCGGAGGAGAATGTC
The DNA here is from genome assembly GCF_045679555.1 of Salvelinus alpinus. Classification (NCBI taxonomy): domain Eukaryota; kingdom Metazoa; phylum Chordata; class Actinopteri; order Salmoniformes; family Salmonidae; genus Salvelinus; species Salvelinus alpinus. Next base: position 4,613,765 of record NC_092107.1, read on the forward strand.
GGAAAACAATCCCTAATTGGTCGGTTTGTTTGCATCGCAGGTGGTTTTGCGTCCGGCTGCGTTTCGTGCGCTCCTTAGTTGGGATCGTATTTATCTAGGCTGGCGTACAGATTGCTGGTCGCACACGTATTGTTTGTTAAAGTGGTGCCCAGAAATGTATAGTTATGCAATAATTATGTGACACTCACAACATGGCACACTACTATTTATGGACCAGTAGGAGAGAGGGGAGGTAAATGACTAGTTTATGCGAAAAATGTATGCCTTCACTTGCAGAGAGAGAAGTTCCTGGTACACCAGAAATACCCACGAAAACCCGCTCCCTGAGTCGTTACATATTTACTTTAAACAGTGGTCATAAATCAGATGTATGGCTTATGCTGTCTTGTTGGGCTGAGTTTTACCGTTTTTAGGCAGGAAAGTAAGTGAAAAAGCCATCCATACCTTCAAGTGATCGGCTATGCAGTTCACAAGAGGTGGTGGATATATAATTTCCTTGTCTAATCTGCATATTGTGTCCGCATGGTCCTAAAGCACACCGTAGCATTGTTTTGTATCACATTTCAAGGGCAAAAATGAAATGTCCGAATGTGGTGGGGACATGTTCCCAGTGAAAGTTGCGCCCCTGACCATTGCACTGACTGACGTTTTGGAGAGTATCTTTCCTCCAGTTGAATAAAGCCCTTTATTTTCCAGTCAGCCTCTGGGGAAACTGGCTCATCTGTGTCTACCCTGGTACTCTCTGTATCAGGGTGATCATTGTTTTTACTCCTGACTAGGTCTTATCCAATGATGACCTGACTGTTTCTGTAGAGAGCATAGAGTTTCTTTTGCATACATTTATTTTGCATACAACACGGAGTAAATGAACATTTCACAATTCCACAATGATTGTGTGTACTTGTGCCCAACTGTAAGTATTTTCCTTTTAGCTCTGTGCTCCGATGATGCCACCACTGATAGACATGTGGTTAGTCCAGACTGTTGCCTTAAGAGAAAGAGGGAACCGAGAGAAAGGGTTAGAAAGGGGGATATACAGTGCCTTCTGAAAGTATTCATGGATGTACTTTACTGCAGCCAGCAGAGTCAGCTGACGGTCATGTATTCCTTTATATGGTATAAGTAGACTGAAACAGTGGCTTTTTCTCAATCCATTGTCCCTTTTCCAAATACAGGTTGTAGGTTTTTGTGAACTCAACAATCCTCACTAAATTGTATTACTTTCTGAGACCGAGCAAGGTTTTAATTTGGCCGCCGCCTTCCATCCATTTTTAGTTGTCAACGGTCACTGTTTATAGTAGCTCAAATTGGAATCTACGCCTGTGTAATTAACCTATTTGAACTGATTTAACAAATTTTAGAAATTAGTTCTTAAACGAGTACAAATATAAGACCCAACCTTTTGATACCCAACCCAAAACATTGGGAAGGAACCCTACTACTTTACAGTAGGACGTTAATGTAGATGAAGCTGCTCTCTGTAGTCCAGCTGGGAAAACATCCAGTAGAGACTGATGACCAGAGGCCCGAGTTCAAATAGTACTTGAAATCTTAAAAATACTTTGAGAGTTTAATTGAGCCTGTCTGAAGTGCCATATGGGGGGGTTAGCAATTTTGTCACTCCCATTGACTCCACTGCACAGGCAAGCTCAATCAAGCGTGGCTAAAAGTATTTGTAATCCAAAAAATACCATTTGAACCCATGCCTGCTGATGGCCGGCCCAGTCATAGTGGCTAGCGGTGGACATTCCTCAGTGAACTCTCGTTGGAGAGACGCAGCCATCCCAGACCACTGTGGCCTCACTAACAGCATCATGGTTAGAGAGGCACTCCATGTAGGTCATCACACAATCCACACTGAAATCAAGAAGGCCAGCCATTATATTATCAGTACAGCCATTGTTACAACAAAATACCTAAAATATATATATATACAGTACCAGTCTATAGTTTGGACACCTACTCATTCCTTGGTTTTCTTTATTATTTCTACATTGTAGAATAATAGTGAAGACATCAACTATGCAATAACACATGGAATCATGTAGTAACCAAAAAAGTGTTAAACAAATCAAAATATATTTTAGATTCTTCAGTAGCAACCCTTTGCCTTGATAGCTTTGCACACTCTTGGCATTCTCTCAACCAGCTTCATGCGGAATGCTTTTCCAACAGTCTTGAAGGAGTTCCCACATATATGCTGAACACTTGTTGGCTGCTTTTCCTTCAATCTGCTGTCCAACTCATCCCAAACCATCTCAATTGGGTTGAGGTCAGGGGATTGTGGAGGCCAGGTCATCTGATGCAGCACTCCATCACTCTCCTTCTTGGTCAAATAGCCCTTACGCAGCCTGGAGGTGTTTTGGTTCATTGTCCTGTTGAAAAACAAATGATAGTCCCACTAAGTGCAAACCAGATGGGATGGCGTATCACTGCCGAATCTGTGGTAGCCATGCTGGTTAAGTGTGCCTTGAATTCTAAATAAATGACTGACAGTGTCACCAGCAAAGCACCCACACATCATCACACCACCACCTCCATGCTTCAATGGGAACCACACATGCAGATATCATCTGTTCACCTACTCTGTGTCTCACAAAGACCTAGCGGTTGTAACCAAAAATCTCAAATTTGGACTCATCAGACCAAAGCACAGATTTCCACCGGTCTATTGTCCATTGCTCGTGTTTCTTTGCCCAAGAAAGTCTTCTTATTAGTGTCCTTTTTAGTAGTGGTTTCTTTTGCAGCAATTTGAACATGAAGGCCTGATTTCACACAGTGTCCTTTGAACAGTTGATGTTAAGATGCGTCTGTTACTTAAACTCCTTGAAGCATTTATTTGGGCTGCAGTTTCTGAAGCTGGTAACTCTAATGAACTTATCCTCCTCAGCAGAGGTAACTCTGGGTCTTCCTTTCCTGTGGCGGTCCTCCATGAGAGCCAATTTCATCATAGCGCTTGATGGTTTTTGCGACTGAACTTGAATAAATGTTCAAAGTCCTTGAAATGTTCCGTATTGACTGACCGTCATGTCTTAATAAAGTAATGATGGACTGTCGTTCCTCTTTGCTTATTTGAGCTGTTCTTGCCATAAAATGGACTTGGTCTTTTCCCAAATAGGGATATCTTCTGTATACTAACCCTACCGTGTCACAACACAACTGATTGGCTCAAATGCATTAAGAAGGAAAGATATGAACTTTTAACAAGATACACCTGTTAGTTGAAATGCATTCCAGGTGAGTACCTCGTGAAGCTGGTTGAGAGAATGCAAAAAGTGTGCAAAGCTGTTAAGGCAAAGGGTGGCTACTTTGAAATATCTCAAATATATTTTGATTGGTTTAACACATTTTTGTTGCTTAACACATATGGAATCACGTAGTATTTCATAGTTTTGATGTCTTCACTATTATTCTGCAATGTAAAAAAATAAAGACAACCCTGGAATGAGTAGGTGTGTCAACTTTTGACTGGTACTGTATGTAGGCTATCCCCATCTTTTATAATGAGATGTTATGTCTTACTGTCTTGGAAGACATTTTGTGACATGCCTTGCCAATTGCCTCAGACTTTGATGTAATGCATTTCAATCAGTGAAACGGTAGACGGACACAATTTGATTTGAATTCACTTGCAGGGCATTGCAGAGGGAATTTGACCTAAAATTGTATTTTACCGTAAATCTTGTTTTAAAGGGAACGAAAACGTGCATCCCTTTGGTCAGCTGTGGGGATAATTGAGTGAGCGTGGATTAGGAACGGCTGTGTCTGAAGTGATCATAGCATACATACATGGTGGTGGTGTGAGTCTATAATCTCCTTATACCAGCTCCACATGTCCCCTCTGCTCTGGAGTGCGTGCTCTGTAGCCTCCATGTAAACCCAGCAGCCCTTTCTCTGCCTTGCTTTACATAGGTGTGCGAGTTGTTAGAAAAAGTATATCATATTAAGATGTGCGTGGAAGGAAAACTTTACTGAATATAACATCTCCAGCACACTGGTGATTTTGAGTTTCTGTCTCTGCCTTGCTTTCAGTCAGGCTACATTTCCTCAGAAGGCCTGGGTAGGAATTGTGGGTTTGATGTCGCTGGCTGGCGCCCAGCCTAAACCTAGAAATATGTCGAGCCGCTGCCCCTTTTGACGTAGTATGCTGTGTATAGTATAAGCTGTAAGCACGCACTGTACAAGCACGCACAGTCTCTAGTACACACTCAAGTATGTGCATACTTTTCTCCCCCTCACACACATTTGATCTATTCATGCACACACACACATTCTTGCTTCCTCACACTCCCCTTGTGTTTTTCTCGCTCTCTCACACATTCTCACACATTGCAATTTGTTTAACAGCTAGTGGCTTTTAATAGCCATCAACAGCTGGTTAGTCAGACATTGTGTCAGCAACGTTGATAACGATGATAAAGATGCTTTCTTCTCGTCTGGCTAACCAGACTATCCAAGAACGAACCACACTGGGAGCTACATCAGTATTATGATTCCGAGGTTATGACACTGAGATGTTATCTCCAGTACAGCCAAGCCAAGCCAACACCACAACCTGAACCTAACAGTATCGTATAATCCAGAGCCAGATCAAACACAGGTTGAGATGAACATATGTTATGGACAGTCTCTGGATTTGATGGAATGGAATTTCAGATGTTGTAAATAATGTTTTCCTGGATTTTTTTCTTCCTGTATCCATCAACCTGCGTACGGGTGTGGAATCTGGAACCATCTGCTTCTCTGCCATCCCATCCAATCTTCCTCTGGACAGATGATGAGGTAAGAAGACATTTATTATTTTTCTTTCTTTTACTCCGCCTCCTACTGTACACATTGCATCACCATTGTTGATTGACTGGCCTGATAATGGTCTGGACCAAGGGGTCGTTAAGGGTCAATTAAAATAAGCATTTGAAGATTTGCTTGAACTTTTGAGCTACTGAATAGGCCTGCAAGTGACTGATAACAACTTGGAATTTTGGTGAAAGGGAAGCTACCTGTAGTAGGACAAGGGAAAATGTCATTTTTGACAGCGGAAGGTGTTGAGTTGGGTAATGAATGTTTGCTGAGAGGATTTGTGTTTGCCTCCACATACCTGACAGGGTAAAAGGTGTACTGCTGTGTGGAAATGGGTGTGGTCTGGTGTTGAACCCAGTTTTTCTAGTCTCATGTCCCAAGCAAGGAGACGAGCACCAGGTCTGTTTTTGACCCCATGCATCTAGGCGAGTGTGACGGCACCAACAATTCCACTGTCCGTAGCTTCCCATGAGGGATGGAGCCCGGTCACACTCACACAAACACACATCCCAGTGTTGTCTACATCCCACAGCCCTACAGCTGTTTGGAGGGGAGGAGGGAGAGGTTTGTTTCCAAACACAGTAGACCGACATCTCTGAGGAGGACAGGAGGAGAGGGTAGTTGAGGAGGGGGAGTGGGTCCTTATGAGTGTATGTGAAGGAGCTGTTCCTTCCTCTAAGCAGCATTCCTTACCCATGGGACACAAAGCTACTGTAACTGCTGCAGCACCGAGAGGGAACGCCCAGAGAGGAATTCTCAATTCTCTACGGGATCCAGTCATGAGCTACAAAGAGAGTAGAGAGCCACTAGATCTACTGGGGTTTAGGTTTAAGCAAAAGCCCCTTTTGGATATGAGAGAAGATCGATGTTGAGGTCTTCAGATCCATGAATGCATTCCCTGTTCATTAAACTTCACTGACGGTTTGATCACAAAGCACAAACTTCAGCTGTGCAGTGTAGCCTATACTCTCCCACTGTGACCATCCCTGGCTTCAGCCCAGCCCATGCCGGACTCTGGGGTGTGGTGGGGAGAGAGGGTGACTGTGGTTTACTCTCTAGTTGTGAAAAGACACACACGCATACAAACACACTCTCTGAGTGACGTCATCACTGTCCCTGGACGGTGCCAGTTCTGGGCAGGGAAGCACAGCGACTAACCACAGATCTCTTCACTGTCAACGAGAACCAGGGTTTTTCTCTCTCTCTCGGTCGGTCTGTCTGTGGCTTATAGTCAACCCAGCATTAGGCCTATATCCCTCGCCTTCAATTACAGCCTGTCACTGTGGCCATGGTGGAGGGAAGAGGCTATAGTTAGACTTTATTAGCCTATTAGCTACTGCAGTGGATGGATGCTGGGAGTTTTCCATCTGGGTATCCACTGGGTATCCTGCGGATGTCAAATGTGTCTGTAGCCACACCCTGTCCATCCCTCGCATGATTGACAGCTGTAAACCAATGATGGCAGTTAACAGTGACAATGCCTGTAAAAATAGATGTGTGAGGTGTCGCCACCAAGCATGCCTAGCTAGGGATGGGTGGTACAGGTTGGTTTTGATATCATCATTTGCTATTGATGTGCTGTAACTACTCAAAAGTACTTTGATCTAGATCATGCCACATCAACTATAGTGCAACCATTGTTCCCTTATTTTTTTCAGGCAAATTTTTGTTCTGCTGAGAGAACTTGAATGTTGGGAAAATTCTGTGCAACTTCAAGTGCACGTTTACTGTTAACACCTGAGGCTGTACCCGCTTTAAGTTACAGTTAACAGTGGCCAAGTAGGCTACTGTGGCTATTTGATCATAATGTAGACCTACCAGAGTGGCCTACCATCAAAAACAATGTAGAAAATGTATCCCATAACATTTTAACATGGAAATAGCTGTTCTATCTCTTGTAGGAAGTAATCACTCCCCTATTGCTGACTACAAATTATGTATAACTGGGCTAATAACTCACTAACTAGCAAAGGATATGAACAAAATGTGCACACGTGGCTACATACAGCTTTGCTTTGATCTCAAAACAAGCGCATCTACTCAAGACCACAGCTGTAAACACAGTCCAGTTAAAAGTAACCGCCACAGATCCATATATGGCAATGGTCTATTTCCATATAGCCCTACTGTAGCTCTGATTGGCTATGTCGCACCAGTCTGTGTAGAGTACGGGCTGAGTCGTGCTCAACAGATCACAATTGCCACAGTAAAGGGAAACGTTGATAGTGTTAACTAAACAGGGAAAACTCTAGAAAGTTGAGTGAAGTTCAGTCTTGTGCTTCTCTCCGTGGGCTTGTATTTATTCTGCGCTCTGAGCGACTGTCCCGGCTGTGCTGCAGTCTCGGGGCAACTGCGCGCCCGTGCGCAGCTTAGAGGGAGCATTAAGTGTACTATGATTAGAACTCATATCAAAAGTTGGAGAATAATGAATTATATACAGTACAGATGAATTACTGCATGGATTGAAATCTGTCACCCAATACTCTACATTCTTAGCTTTACCTTTATCTGAGGACCCATGCCAAACAATGGAGCCATTCTACTTCATATCACCAGGCTTTAGGTCACTAGCTAAGTGGGTGGTGTACTGTCACTGCAACCAGAGTTGTCATTGTGTGTTCATCTCAGTGGGGAAGTGCTTGGGCTTAATTCTTCTCACAGCTCTGTCTGGGGAAATGTGGCGTGCGATTGTGACATTGCGATTCGGACACCAAGTCTCTAGCTGTGGCGGTGGCATTTTGTGACAGACCACCCTCAGGCTCTCACAGTTTGACACCAGGGTAGGGACACAATCGAGTTAGGGAGCTGCAAGACACGCATCACCCCACTGTGACACCCAAGGTTGTGGGAAGTCAAGAGCAGAGTGAAACTAAGTTAAGAGTAAGTGTCTATGAATCAGCTCTCTGTGAGTCTGAATGGGTCCTCAGTTGCAGTTATCTAACCACCACTAAAGTGGCTGCCTCTCTCATGTCAGTAGTTAAGAATGTGTCAATGTAGAACTTACAATGATCTACTACACTACAGTACACGGGGCATCACTATTCCTTGTCTCCTGTCCCCACCTCTAGCCTCCATGTAGCAGAGTGGTGTGGTCCATTGTTACTGAACTTCTCCAAAACCACCACCTTTATTGTCTGCCTCAGTGCCTTTGTCATCTCCCTGTCCCTACTGAAGGCTGCTGAGGATGGGCTGTTAGTTCTACTCCATTACGAGAAAGCACTACACCTTTTTAAGTGCAAATCTACATCTGTTTGCCCCTCCCCCCTTTCCTCCTCTCTCTCGCCCTATCTCTTTCTTCTCCCTCCCTCCCTCCCTCTTTGTGCCCCCCCCCCCCCTTCTCTATGGGAGACCGGGGTAGAGAATTAACTAGACTCATAAATCCACCCCAGGGGATGCTGGGTAATGAGAGACGACACTAATGACCTCCTCCAGGTTGTTTTGATGCTAGAGCACACAACCCTTCCAATGCCTTGAAGGATTTTGCTGTCGTGGATATGTAGTGGTATCTAGCACCTGAAAGAATATCCTCTTGATGGACAAACATTGTCATTTTCAATGTCAATCAATCAATCAAGTTTATTTTATATAGCCCTTCGTACATCAGCTAATATCTCGAAGTGCTGTACAGAAACCCAGCCTAAAACCCCAAACAGCAAGCAATGCAGGTGTAGAAGCACGGTGGCTAGGAAAAACTCCCTAGAAAGGCCAAAACCTAGGAAGAAACCTAGAGAGGAACCAGGCTATGAGGGGTGGGCCAGTCCTCTTCTGGCTGTGCCGGGTGGAGATTATAACAGAACATGGCCAAGATGTTCAAAATGTTCATAAATGACAAGCATGGTCAAATAATAATCAGGAATAAATGTCAGTTGGCTTTTCATAGCCGATCATTAAGAGTTGAAAACAGCAGGTCTGGGACAGGTAGGGGTTCCATAACCGCAGGCAGAACAGTTGAAACTGAGACAGCAGCAAGGCCAGGTGGACTGGGGACAGCAAGGAGTCCTCATGCCCAGTAGTCCTGACGTATGGTCCTAGGGCTCAGGTCCTCTGAGAGAGAGAAAGAAAGAGAGAAGGAGAGAATTAGAGAGAGCATACTTAAATTCACACAGGACACTGGATAAGACAGGAGAAGTACTCCAGATATAACCAACTGGCCCTAGCCCCCCGACACAAACTACTGCAGCATAAATACTGGAGGCTGAGACAGGAGGGGTCAGGAGACACTGTGGCCCCATCCGATGATACCCCCGGACAGGGCCAAACAGGAAGGATATAACCCCACCCACTTTGCCAAAGCACAGCCCCCGCACCACTAGAGGGATATCTTCAACCACCAACTTACAATCCTGAGACAAGGCCGAGTATAGCCCCCAAAGATCTCCACCACAGCACAAACCAAGGGGGGGCGCCAACCCATGTTCCTCATTTGTTTCCATATGGAAGTGGTATGATATAGATTTGAAATAAGTCAAGCTGGATGTAAAGTCAGACGAAGGCTCAACACTGTACAACCTCACTTCCTGTGATCAGTCACTATTTCCTGTCCCGACTAGGCCCTGTTAGTTCAGCAGACTCTGGGCTCTGTCCTCATCCGGCTCCTCAGATGTCCCATGTCAGTTTGAGGCCACCTCTCGCCCTATTTGAGCCTCCATTCCCCAGGCTTTCAGTCGACCCAGACATTCCTTGGAACCCCCAAAGAAGTGGCCCCAGCAGCCTCTGCCAAGCCTCTCTCCCCTTCGTCCCCCCACCAGAGAGGGGCCTGGCTATAAATATACTCCAGCTCGATTCCCATGGCCCGTACTGGGGTCCCAGCAGTCACCGAGCAGGCCAGGGGGTGAACCAGGGAAGCCACCATCCTGCTCAAGCTACCCCAGAAAGGATGAGGCTCCTGGGGGAAGAGGATTCTGATTTTGATGGGTGGCGCTGGAGGTGGAGGGTTTTGGGGGGGTTTATAAGGTCCTGTAAGTCCTCTGCAGTTTAAATGTCTAGGTCAATTTCTTTCTTTTTTTAAATGTTGTAGTTTTTTTTACCCCCTCTTTCTCCCCAATTTCGTGGTATCCAATTGTTAGTAGTTACTGTCTTGTCTCATCGCTACAACTCCCACACGGACTCGGGAGAGGCGAAGGTCGAGAGCCATGCGTCCTCCGAAACACAACCCAACCAAGCCACACTGCTTCTTAACTTCTTCTGGCTGCAGGGGCAGTATTGAGTAGCTTGGATGAAAGGTGCCCAGAGTAAACGGCCTGCTCCTAAGTCCCATTTACTAATATATGCATATTAGTATTGGATAGAAAACACTCTGAAGTTTCTAAAACTGTTTGAATTATGTCTGTGAGTATAACAGAACTCATATGGCAGGCAAAAACCTGAGAAAAAATCCAAACAGGAAGTGGAAATTCTGAGTCTGGTCGATGTTAAACTCATCGTCTATTCAATTCCCTGTAATAAGTGGATCTGTTTGCACTTCCTACGCCTTCCACTAGATGTCAACAGTCAATTCGACTTGTAATATAACTTTTTGAAGTTTTCGTCCGACGTTTGCCTGCATCTGCGCGAGCGTTTGGACACGTGTACTACACATGCAAGCAAAAGTAGCTACTTGGACATAAGTAATGGACATTATCGAACAAATCAACAATTTATTGTGGAATTAGGATTCCTGGGAGTGCGTTCTGATAAATATCATCAAAGGTAAGGGAATATTTATCATGTAATTTCTGGTTTCTGTTGACTCCAACATGGCGGCTAATTTGGCTATTGTTCTGAACGCCGTCTCAGATTATTGCATGGTTTGCTTTTTCCGTAAAGTTTTTTTGAAATCTGACACAGCGGTTGCATTAATATGGCTGCAGTCCCGGTAACGGGACCGATATGACAACAGCCAGTCCAAGTGCAGGGCTCCAAATTCAAAAACCAGAAATCTCATAATTAAAATTCCTCAGACATTCATGTGTCTTATATCATTTTAAAGGTAATCTTGTTGTTAATCCCACCAAAGTGTCCGATTTTCAAATAGGCTTTTCAGCGAAAGCACTACAAACGATTGTTAGGTCACCACAAAACCACAATAATCACAGCCATTTTTCCCAGCTAAAGATAGCTTCACAAAAACCAGAATAAATAAAATGAAATGAATCACTAACCTTCGATTATTTTCATCAGATGACACTCATAGGACTTCATGTTACACAATACATGCATGTTTTGTTTGATTAAATTCATATTTATATAAAGAAATCTGAGTTTACATTGAGGCTACAAGATTCACTAAATGCAAAAACATCAAGTGACTTTGCATAGCCCATCGTTTCAACAGAAATACTCATCATAAATATAGATGATAATACAAGTCAGTCACATTGAATTATAGATATACCTCTCCTTAATGCAACCGCTATGTCAGATTTCAAAAAAACTTTACGGAAAAGAAATGCACGCCACAGCTGCAAAGATGGCGTCACTATAAACAATAAAATACATGATAAATATTCCATTACCTTTGATCTAGATCAGAAAGCACACCAGGAATCCCAGGTTCACAATAAATGTTTGTTTTGTTCGAAAAAATCTGTTATTTATGTCCAAATACCTTCTTTTGTTAGCGCGTCTGGTTTACATATCCAAATGCTAATTCTGGTCAGCGTTATATCGGACAAAAACTTAAATGTGATATTACCGGTCGAATTAACATTTCAAACTAAGTACTGAATCAATCATTAGGATGTTTTTAACATATAGCTTCAATAAAGTTCCAACCGGAGTATTCGTTCTTGTCTGCGTGAGCAATGGAACGTCAGTGTCTTGCATGAAGAAAAGGCATGATCAGGAAATGGCTGCTTGATGGTCACCTGACTGATTCTGCTCTCATTCTCTCCCACAACATCATAGAAGTCTCATTGGAATTTCTAATGATGGTTGACATCTAGTGGAACCCCTAGGCAGTGCAACATCATTCATAACTCAATTGGATTTCTTAAGGGACTCTGAATACAGACAAGCTCAAATTTCTGACTTCCTTTTTTGATTTCAACTCAGGATTTTGCCTGTCAATATGAGTTGTGTTAATCTCACAGACATAATTCAAACAGTTTTAGAAACTTTAGTGTTTTCTATCCAATAATAATATGCAAATATTAGGAACTATGACTGAGGAGCAGGCCGTTTGATATGGGCACCTTTCATCCAAGCTACTCAATACTGCCCCTTCAGCCATAACACAGCACGCATCCAACCTGGAAGCCAGCCGCACCAATGTGTCGGAGGACACATCGTACACCTAGCGACCTGATCAGCGTGCACTGTGCCCGGCCCGCCACAGGAGTCGCTAGTGCGCGATGGGACAAGGATATCCCTGCCGGCCAAACCCTCCCTAACCCGGACGACGCCCCACGGACCTCCCGGTCGCGGCCGGCTGAATTTCTTTCCTTTTTTGAAGGAAGAGCCTTAAAACGTGTCTGCTGTCCATTTTATCCCTGTTGACATACACTATGTTGGGTAGTTTTCTGACACAGTGATTGCATTTGGAGCTGCAGAGAAAGCAGATGTGTGGTCTGCGTTACCCTCATCTATTCTGTGTTGAGCTGAATTCTCTTATCTAGAGTTGGATTTGTTATGTAGTTGTTGCATTTTTACACACAACACATGCTAAATTCCAGTAACTTCTAGATTTGGGTTAAAGTGGGTATTGGGGGAATCCTTTTCAATCCCAGCAACTAATGTTTACTGCAAACCAACAACAAACAGACACTGGTCCGTAATTCTTTGCATGCATGCTCTGGGCTCTCATTCTTTCTGACAAACTCCCTGTATATATGCCATTGCTGAGTTCTGCTGACTTTGATATAGACTGAATTCCCATCTAAGCTGTGTATCTCAGAGTTAGATGTGAGGATTGGTTGACTGTTGTGTGTGCTGAGATTTGAGGCTCTGAAACAGACACCCAATCCTGTCAGTCTGCCTTATGGGGATGTAAGTGACGGACACACTAACTACAACGCCGCTCTCTGCATTCTAACATCCAGACATTCTGTCATTCTAACTGAATGAAGCAGAGCAGACTGACTGAGTCACTCCCTGTCAGACTGAGACAGTGGTGTATCTGATCTGCAGTATGGTAACTACACATGACTGTCTGTGAGATCCAGTTTAAGCTAATAAGACTGGCTGAGACTGACTTGTGAAGCAGTTGGTGTAGAAGCCAAACAATTTTTCTAACATGTAACTGCTGCACAAAGATCACTCAATGGTGTGTGTGTGACAATGACCTCAGAGAATTTTTCTTTCGTCTCAGCCTCTCGGGAATAAACCTCAACAACAAACCCAAGTGTGGCGTTTCTGCTACAGCTGAGCGTGTGTGTGTGTGTGCGAGACGAGGTGACAGGTGGCGCTTCTGGAATCACCAAGGCTTAATGCTACCCAGCTGCAGCCACACCCCTAAACACTTCCAGATGCACCAGGTCAGCATATGGAAATGCCAGGCGAGCCTAGAGGAGCAAGATGGAGGATAATCCAGAGAATGATAGATGAGAGGAGAAAAGTGGATGATCGGCAAAGAGAAGAGTGGCAAGCAGATGAAGAGCATGGAGGAGATGAGAGGGGAGAGACAGACCAGGGACCACACCAACTAAGCCACTGGCATCCAGTGTGCCTAGACTGAGCCAAACCCCTAGTTACTCAATAGTCATTCCATCCCACCCATCGGAGACACGGACAGGAGGGCAGCTCCTGCATGGTGATGATTTAGAGGCTTGGTGTAGTAGCTGTAGCATGGAATGCGGTAGCGTGCTGTGACATGATGACGGGAGGTAGGGGTGACGGGTAAAAGAGTGTAGACGGCACCATTTGTGTATGGGAACATTAGGATGTGATGTTTTGGTGGCGCTACAACATTTAGGATGCATCTCAATAGTCCGATAACATGTTGTCTTCAATGCGATGACACAGGTACTGGAGGCTAGACTGATTCACAGGGCAGCCACAGAACTCCCATGGAGTCTCAGCCCAGTGAGGTGTGTAGGGGGACAGCAGTGGTAGCAGTCAGTCAGTGAGGTGTGTAGGGTAACAGCAGCGGTAGAAGTCAGTCAGTGAGGTGTGATCCGTGTTGTTTCCTTGACTTTGAACGGCCGCCCTTTGAAACTCCAAGTTGCCTCACTACCCTCCCTGTCATTTAGACACAGCCAAAATAAACAGGAGACCCCAGCATCTCTCTGTCCCACTCTCACACACACCCTCTGTTCCACACACACCACTCCATCCCACTCACTCAAACACACTCAAACACACGGCTCATAAAACTGCACCTGGTCCTAGCCTGGCTCCATTACACATGGGATAGATCGCCCACACTGTTTACACCTAGTCCAATACTGTATCCCTGCCTGTACTACTGCAGGTTTGTCTCAATACTGTATCCCTGCCTGTACTACTGCAGGTTTGTCTCAATACTGTATCCCTGCCTGTACTACTGTAGGTTTGTCTCAATACTGTATCCCTGCCTGTACTACTGTAGGTTTGTCTCAATACTGTATCCCTGCCTGTTAGGGCTGACCCCAATTAGTTGACTGGTCGATTGTTTTGCTGTTGGTCAACTGAGATTGTTTTAGTCGCTCAGTAACAAATGTGTTTTTATGCTTGATCTGAAAATGTGATTGGAGGCTCCATATGGAGGGTGTGACGCAATTGCGAAGCCTCCAGAGGCCAAATCGAGCTCTGTACCGCATCACCATGCGCCTCCCAAATGTTTTAACAATGCGGAGGGCTCTGCATTGACATGATTGGTTGACGGTAGGTGGGGACAGAAAATGTAGAAAACACTCACTTTCTTGACAACAGCTCTGCACTGCTCCGCGAAGTACAAGAAGTATGAATTCCCTGACTTCTGCTGAGGCCATATCACCACAAATGTTGTATGGCCAATGCAGACGTCGGATTGACCATGTGCCCAGATGCACAATGCGCTCTCTCCAGAATGCGCTCTCTCCTGCCAATTTGTGCACATTCATTGTTTCATAACTTGTGTAAATTGTTTGCATTTGATTGTTAGTGTCTATCAATTCCCCATTACATATCACCAGTAATACATGTACTGTTCATTCCTATAATGTCTAATCTACAATGTTTGTTACTTTGGTTATGGTAATTTCTGTTAAAGCATTCAATATTATTATTCTGGTCTTCACCTCAAACAGCGAGAAAATGAGAATTACAATAGTTCCTCAATGTATTTAAAGTCTTTCCAGCTCTCTCCCTTCCAATAACCACTCGGCGTGAAAGGGGAAAATGTCATGCTCTGATCTAGTGGAAACGTCATAAAATAGGCCTACCTGATTTCTTCTTATTTTGCTTGACTTGGACTGAAATGGGTACCAGTACTCATTTTGGGTGCTGGAACTGTTTATATTTAGGTGCAGGAGCTCCACAATACTTTTGCGCTAATATTCTATAAGAGGAACAGGAGAACATTTTGAGGTGCCGGTACTCTGCTCCAGTGAGCTCCTGCCCAAGTCAAGCACTGATTCTTATCCCTTGCACAAATAGCCTACAGCTGTGTCTGTCCCGAGCTCACTGGTGGGGAAACTCTGAGGGCCCAGAATATTTTATACAATGTTTCAAGTTCATTGGCTACACATGGCCTGTCTGCAATGTGATTTATAGGATATTTATTTTTATCAGGATGTTTAATTCTTGGAGGCGGCAATGTTTTTATTTGTTGGCTTTATGTAGGATATTTTTACATGGTTGGCAATGCAATAGAAGTTACTTTTTAGGTTTGCATAATTTTCATTTGGATAGAATTTTGATTAACCACATGACAATGATTTTGAGATATGGAGACGTTTATTATAAATGAAATGACCTTTTCACAAATTTGCTTTTGAAAACCATAACTGGCACACAGATTGGTAGATATGGTAAGGTAAATTGGCATTTGACATAAAAGGTTGCCGACTCCTTGTGTAGCCTATTACCGGCAACTTCAGGAGAGTAATGGCAGAATCTGCGAAAGCCAGCAGGAGGAGAACAGTTGGGTCAGGTTAAGTTTTTTTTTAAATTTATTTAAATTTTTATTTCTTCCCCCCTGCTTATCTAGATCTCTGGCACCCTCTTGAGGCCTTTGTCTTATTTCATCAAACCGTAAGCTTTAAGCATCAGACAAGCTCAATGCATATAGTTGATTTTATTCGAACACAATACGATTGTTTGGTCGAAAGAACAAGGTTTTTTTGTTGTTAGGGACAGCCCTACTGTCTGTTCTAAGGTTCAGTATTACGAACCCACAGTCAGCCTCATACACGCAGACAAACCTACAGTAGTACAGACAAACCTACAGTAGTACAGACAGGGATACAGTAGTACAGACAGGGATACAGTATTGAGACCAACCTACAGTAGGGCTGTCCCCAACAACAAAATCTATATAAAATATATACAGTTGAAGTTTACATTAACTTGTTTTTCAACCACTCCACAAATTTCTTTTTAACAAACTATAGTTTTGGCAAGTCGGTTAGGACATCGACTTTGCATGACACAAGTAATTTTTCCAACAATTGTTTAGACAGATTATTTCACTTATAATTCACTGTATCACAATTCCACTGGGTCAGAAGTTTACATACAGTTTACTATGCCTTTTAAACCGCTTGGAAAATTCCAGAAAATGATGTCATGGCTTTAGACGCTTCTGATAGGCTAATTGACATCATTTGAGTCAATTGGCGGTGTACCTGTGGATGTATTTCAAGACCTACCTTCAAACTCAGTGCCTCTTTGCTTGGCATCATGGGAAAATCAAAAGAAATCAGCCAAGACCTCAGAAAAAAAATTGCAGACCTCCACAAGTCTGGTTAATCCTTGGGAGCAATTTCCAAACACCGGAAGGTACCACGTTCATCTGTACAAACAATAGTACGCAAGTATAAACACCATGGGACCACGCAGCCGTCATACTGCTCAGGAAGGAGACGTGTTCTGTCTCCTAGAGATGAACAAACTTTTTGGTGAGAAAAGTGCAAATCAATCCCAGAACAACAGCAAAGGACCTTGTGAAGATGCTGGAGGAAACGGGTACAAAAGTATCTATATCCACAGTAAAACGAGTCTTATATCGACATAACCTGAAAGGCCGCTCGGCAAGGAAGAAGCCACTGCTCAAAAACCGCCATAAAGCCAGACTATGGTTTGCAACTGCACATGGGGACAAAGATTGTACATTTTGGATAAATGTCCTCTGGTCTGATGAAACACAAATAGAACTGTTTGGCCATAATGACCATCGTTATGTTTGTGAGGAAAAAGGGGGAGGCTTGCAAGCCGAAGAACACCATCCTAACCGTGAAGCACGGGGTTGGCAGCATCATGTTGTGGGGGTGCTTTGCTGCAGGAGGGACTGGTGCACTTCACAAAATAGATGGCATCATGAGGTAGGATAATTGTCGATATATTGAAGCAACATCTCAAGACATCAGTCAGGAAGTTAAAGTTTGGTTGCAAATGGACAATGACCCCAAGCATACTTCCAAAGTTGTGGCAAAATGGCCTAAGGACAACAAAGTCAAGGTATTGGAGTGGCCATCACAAAGCCCTGACCTCAATCCTATAGAAAATGAGTGGGCAGAACTGAAAATGTGTGTACGAGCAAGGTGTCCCACAAACCTGACTCAGTTACACCATCTCTGTCAGGAGGAATGAGCCAACATTTACCAAACTTATTGTGGGAAGCTTGTGGAAGGCTACCTGAAAAGTTTGACCCAAGTTAAACAATTTAAAGGCAATGCTACCAAATACCAATTGAGGTTATTTAAACTTCTGACCCACTGAGAATGTGATGAAAGAAATAAAGCTGAATTAAATCATTCTCTCTATTATTCTGACATTTCACATTCTTAAAATAAAGTGGTGATCCTAACTGACCTAAGATAGGTAATTTTTACTATGATTAAATGTCAGGAATTGTGAAAAATGTGAGTTTTAAATGTTTGGCTAAGGTGTATGTAAACCTCTGACTTCAACTGTATATGCACAAGTTCTGACATCAGAAACCAAACCACAACCACAAAACAGTCTAGCCATCATTTGTTCATATTTACAACATATGTAGTGTTCCATGCAGGGCTGGGTTACTTTATGTAATAAATCGGTAGCGGCCAGTCTAGTCCCAGCTATTTCCTTCGTCTTTTGACAGATAGTTTTTCATAAATGTTGACATTTCTGTAATTATCAATAATACTTACTTGGACAGATGCCACAGACAGTTTGGGCTGTGTTTGTATAAGATTTTGTTGAAAGAAAGAGTCAACAGGAATTTGATCTGCTCCTTCTGGCTACTGTTCTATTCATCTGTAATAACAATACATACAGTATCTTTCGTAGCACCATCCCTGTCTGACTGTCTGTGCTGACAAGAATGAGATGTTAGCATTATGTGAGTAAGGAGGACCACATTGCAGTTTTACCTGTCCTGTGTCTGTCCCAATGTCTGATTGAAAATATGAATCCAAAGAGAAGCGTACATTCACTTTTCTCAGTTTGTGTGATGGAGCCAGCGGCATATTGTGTTTTGGTAGTGAGTGACTGGGGTGCAGAACAACACTCAACGTGTCTCATTGAGAGATCAAAGAGGAGGAGACATGTTGCTCCTGCTGCCTCCCAGGAACACACAATTCCAAACTGTGGCCTCTTTTCCTATTCTCCTCCCTCCCCTCTTCATTTTATTTCCCCCTCTACCTCTCTTTTTGTCCTGCGTGAAATAGAAGTGATCATCTTACATACACACACACACACACACACACACACTGGCACACACACACAAACACATTGGCACACACACCCTGACAAGTATGTGGCATCTTGACCTCCCTGTTATCCTGTAGCACAACCCTGACCACATTCAATATCACTCCCAGATTCCAGCCCTCTTTCATAGCTCTGCGCCCTCGCTGTCAGGGATCTGAGAAAGACACTCGCACACATAAACACACACAAACACACACGTAACAGCTCATTTGTCTTTGGTTGCTCCGTTTACTTATGCTGTGTGTGGCATACTGTAGCTAATTTATTACACAATTCTGTTGTGTGAATTCACGTGAGTTGATGTTGATTCTTCAAAGGGTACAGAGGACACAGACCATGGATGCCCATTCCAGGGTTTACATTTTTAAACGCCTACTAAAGAAATGTTTCAACTAATTGTGTCCTCCATTTCAACCAGAAACTTCTTAAACCTCTTCCATCTCTTTTTAGACTAATTTAAGGGGAGCTGGGAAAACATCCGGGGAGGAGACCGACTGCTAGGTCTAGGGTTAGGCCTTGCCATGGGCAACCCTTTAATGAAGTGATCAAGAGAGTAGAGTAGCGGTGACCTCTCTATCAAAGAACGGGTCCCGGAGTTCACTTAACTATGATGTTCTCTTCTCTCTGGTCTCTATCCAATTCAATGTCCTCCCCAGTCAGTTTCAAAGGGAATGTCTTAGGAAAGAGCAAATTATAAGTGTTTGACAAATTATTGATCAAACTTAAACCTGGTCTGAAGAAGACTGTTGAAGAATGTGCTTGCTTATAGACAGGTTGGGTGTTAAGCAACAAAACCGACGCATGCGGAACTATGGGGCAAAACAGACTGGGTTGGCTTAGATTGTTGACATGTAAACAATAGTTTCCAATGTTTATTAAAAACATAAAGTTGCACAATGAGCACTTGTCTCTCAAATACATCGTTAGAGTTGTTGGTTAGCTAACTACCAAACACATTTTTGCCATATTAGCAAAGACGTGAAATCAGTCAAACACAACAAAAACATGGTAACAAGATCAAACAAGCCACTTACGATTCACAACGTGGCAATTTCTTGTCATTGTTGCTAGCGATCTGGCCATCCATAACAGCACACGGATTTAAGCCCCTTTTTGAAGCTTGGGCATCGTTTTCATGACGTTGTCAGCTCTAAGTCACCCTCTTTCCTCAATGTACCGTGTGTCGCAGCCGGCCGCGACCGGGAGTGCCGTGGGGTGACGCACAAATGGCCTAGCGTCGTCCGGGTTACGGAGGGTTTGGCCGGTAGGGATATCCTTGTCCCATCGCGCACCAGTGACTCCTGTGGCGGGCCGGGCGCAGTGCGCGCTAACCAAGGTTGCCAGGTGCACGTCCTCCGACACATTGGTGCGGCTGGCTTCCGGGTTGGATGCGCGCTGTGTTAAGAAGCAGTGCGGCTTGGTTGTGTTTCGGAGGACGCATGGCTTTCGACCTTCGTCTCTCCCGAGCCCGTACGGGAGTTGTAGCGATGAGACAAGATAGTAATTACTAACAATTCGATACCACGAAATTGGGGGATTTTTCTTTTTAAGAATACTGTGTGTGACAACATTAGCTGCAGTACCCTCTTTCAGTGGAATGATTTCCACCATCCATGAATCTCAAATCAAATGTTATTGGTCACATACACATATTTACCAGATGCTATTGCGGGTGTAGCGAAATGCTTGTGTTCCTAGCTCCAACAGTGCAGTAATATCTAACAATACACAAATATAAAAGTAAAATATATAAATATTAGGACGAGTAACGACGGAGTGGTATTGACTAAAATACAGTATATACATATGAGATGAGTAAAGCAGTATGTAAACATTATTAAAGTGACTAGTGTTCCATTATTAAAGTGGCCAGTGATTCTATGTATATAGGGCAGCAGCATCTAAGGTGCATGGTTGAGTAGCCGGGTGGGAGCCGGCTAGGGATGGCCATTTAACAGTCTGATGGACTTGAGAGGGAAGCTGTTTTTCAGTATCTCGGTCCAAGCTTTGATGCATCTGTACTGACCTCGCCTTCTGGATGATAGCAAGGTGAACAGGCCGTGGCTTGGGTGGTTGATCTTTTTGGCCTTTCTGTGATGACAGTGGATGCTGTAGGTGTCCTGGAGGGCAGGCAGTGTGCCCCCGGTGATGCGTTGGCCAGACGGTACCACCCTCTGGAGAGCCTCATAAGGTTAAAGAAGCACTGGTGTGCCTTCTTCACCACACTGTCTGTGTGGGTGGACCATTTCAGATTGTCAGTGACGTGTACGCCGAGGAACTTGAAGCTTTCCACCTTCTCCACTGCTGTCCCATCGATGTGAATAGGAGGGTGCACCCTGTGCTGTTTCCTGAAGTCCACGATCATCTCCATTTAGTTGACGTTGAGGGAGAGGATATTTTCCTGGCACCACTCTGCCAGGACCCTCACCTCCTTCCTGTAGGCTGTCTTGTCATTGTTGGTAATCAGATCTACTACTGTTGTGTTGTCTGCAAACTTGATTGAATTTGAGGCGTGCGTGAACGGGGAGTACAGGAGGGGGCTGAGCACGCACCCTTTTTGGGCCCCTGTGTTGAGGATCAGCGAAGTGGAGGTGTTTCCTACCTTCACCACCTGGGGGTGGCCCGTCGGGGCAGTCCAGGACCCAGTTGCAAAGGGCGGGGTTCAGATCCAGGGACCCGAGCTTAATGATGAGCTTGGAGGGTACTATGGTGTGCTGAGCTATAGTCAATGAACAGCATTCTTACATAGGTATTCCTCTTGTCCAGATGGGATAGGGCAGTGTGATGGCGATTGCATTGTCTGTGGATCTATTGGGGCGGTAAGCAAATTGAAGTGGGTCTAGGGCAGAGGTGGGCAAACATTTGGCTCGAGGGCCACATCAGGATTTTTAAATTCAATGGAGACGCAATTTTGAGGGGACCAATTGTTTGTTAAAATCATTTTGCAGCGGCCTCCCGAGTGGCGCAGCAATCTAAGGCACTGCATTGCAGTGCTTGAGGCGTCACTACAGACCCGGGTTCGATCCCAGGCTGTGTCACAGCTGGCCGTGACTGGGAGACCCATGAGGCGGCCGCACAATTGGCCCAGCGTCGTTCGGGTTTGGCAGGCCGAGATTTTCTTGTCCCATCGCGCTCTAGCAACTCCTGTGGTGGGCCGGGCGCAAGCGGACATTATGTCAAGAAGCAGTGCTGCTTGGCTGGGTTGTGTTTCGAAGGACGCGCGGCTCGCCTCTCCTGAGTGCGTATGGGAGTTGCAGCGATGGGACAAGACTAACTACCAATTGGAAACCATGAAAAAAGGGAGAAAGCATGGATTCCATTTGGTCAGACCAGTGTTGAATAGACCTTAGCACGGGTACTTCCTGTTTGAGTTTGCCTATAGGAAGGGAGGTGCAAAATGGAGTTGTTATCTGATCTGGGCCTTGTAGGCTGCTCAAAGGTGAGTAGCAGTGATCTAGTGTTTTTCCTAAGCGAGTACTACTGTCAATGTGTTGGTTGAACTTCAGTAGCGTTTTTCTAAAATTTGCTTTAAGTTCTCCAGCTACAATAAATGCGGCCTCAGGCAATATGGTTTCCTGTTTGCATAAAGTCCAGGGTAGTTCTTTGAGGGCCGTTGTGGTATCGGCTTGAGGGGGAATATACACAGCTGTGACTTTAACCGAAGAGAATTCTGTTGGGAGGTAATATGGTCTGCATTTGATTGAAGTATTCTAGGTCGGGTGAACCAAAGGACTTGAGTTTCTGTATGTTATCACACCATGAGTAGTTAATCATGAACCATACACCTCCGCCTTTCTTCTTCCCAGAGAGTTCTTTATTCCTGTCTGCGCGATGAGAACCCAGCTGGAACCCACTCTATTAGTAATGCCTGTTAGTGGTGCACACAGGGTGATCTTATTGTTAATGCTGTGATCAATTATTCATTATCGTTGCATCCTGCCTGGGTATTGTTCTGTAGATTGCACAGCAGGGTTTTTGTTTTAAAACCAACCCAAAAAATGTGTGTGTCCGCAAACAGTGTTGGGACGTCCATAGTGAATGGTAATCAGAGAGAGAGCTTTCCCAATCTGCCCAGCTTTGCTTGTTGTAAGCCCCTTGTAAGTCACTAATTCCAAGAGGACTTTGGGTAAACCATACCCCTCTTCTCCCCTCTGTTCCCCTTAGCAGGGGGGCTCAGCAGCACCATGAATTCATACTACAGGTAGAGTAGAGATCCAGGGAAATTGGAACCCTTGCTCACACACATCCTGAGATTTGTGAAACTTGAAACACATATCTACACCCACGCACCCAAACACGCACATCCCTTAGTTGTCATCAGTAGAGTAAGAGGGGATCTGACTCCAACTCCAGTCTCTTGTTGAGATGGACTGGAGAGGGTTCGGGAGAGACGCTTTAGTCTGGTTTGGTGTGTCATCTTCACAACATCACAGAACTGGAAATGACCCTGAGGAATAGCCCTGCTGTTGATCCGTCGTGTGTGTGGATAAGTTGACATGGAACTGTCAATTTCTTGAGATGGCAGCAAAAGAAGCGTACGGTTGGTTGGCAGAAGTCAAGCAAATTGTCCTGTCTGCATTTGATTTATGCCCTGGCCATTTGGTATGATGGTGTTCGAGTGAGCTGAGAGTGTTATGAGCCTGTCATACTTCTACTGAATGGCTCAGTTATAATTATTGCTGGATACACATACACACACACACCCCTTTTGTTTGTGAATGCCTTCGGTGTGCAAGTGTACTATGCACACATCTCAATTACTGTATTTCAAGAAACTCTGGAATTTTAAGTGTTCTGGAATGTCCTCTATTGTTCCTCCACCATGGAAACAGAATTGAGGTTTGTATGAGCAGAGAAGTAAATGGAATGCCCTAAGTATCTTACTGCAGCACAACTCTCCCAGAGAGGAATGCAGTCAGACGCCACTCCACCTGTTCCGTTCCACTGCTGTCACGATGACGGAAGACTGGCACCTGCTCCCTTGGGCCGTCCGGCCCATCTACAATATCTATGTAACCAGTCAGTGTTGAGTAGAGAATGAAACCCAACTGGCAAGCCATATAAGTTATGGACACAAGTTTGACACAGTCTGTGCATGACTGAGGAGGAGGGTCTATACTGTGTGTTTTTGTCCCATGACCACAGGGGACAGTGGATTACTGATTGTGGGTTAGGAATGACAGTTGGGTTTGGTCAATTGGTCGTTCTTTAAAGGATAGTAAGACGCAGCTTTTCCGCTGTGGACATTTAGAAACTATTACTTTGTCTTGTTGGGACATTGTTCTCTCTCGGAAGAGTTGCAGCATGAGTGGGCCTGGAGGGAGAAACACTGGCATTGCATAACATCACATAAGACAAAGACAGTGCATGTCAAACACACAAACAAAGCAAACCTCATACATTACCAATATTCCTGTGTGGTACCAAGAAGCAGAATAAACATATTTAACTGTCACAATAAAATTAGATATTTGTGTGTTAACAGTTTTGGATGTTTTTCTGGGCCAAGAACATCAGACTGTGAATATGGCCGCAGGGTTGTTTTGGTACATTTTGCTATGACAAGTTAAACATCTTTGGACAAGTTGAACTCATTTAACAGTTGCTTCTGTTTCACTTAGGTCTACCCACTAGCTATTATTCTATGGCTGTTTCCAGAATACCTTTTGTCAGTGTTAAGTTCTTCTGCCTTTGATGTGAGGCACAAAGCCCTCTGCGCGCCCTCTCTCTCCTGCCCTCTTTGACCATGACACTTTAGCTTTAAGCGGCAGCTGTATAAGTGTGACCGTGAGGCAGCATTTGGAGCAGATTTGGAGTGAAGTAACAGGATGGATTTTCTGCTTCCGTTTGCCTGCTCTCTTCTCCCTGCTTGTGCCAGGACTGGCTTGGCCCATCGTGCCAGGTCTGCTTGGGACTGGGTGAGAGGCTTGCTCAAACTCTAACGTCTGGACTTTATTAATAGAGTTAAAGCCTGAGAATTCAGATTGAGGTCAGCAGCATTGAGATTCCCACTCCAACTGAGGGAGATCCATCCACTTATATGATATGATGCATTGTTTTAAATTGTGGAGTTATTTATACATAACTTTTACTGATAATGTTGTAGGACCCATTTTTTGCTAGTAGGCAGAAATGGCCCCGACAACAATAGCTTCATAGATGAAAGACAACGGAATCCACACCCCGGTTTCACAAGTTATCCCTCAGTAAAGGAGCTACAGTGCATTTGGAAAGTATTCAAACCCCTTCCCTTTTCCACATTTCGTTACGTTACAGCCTTATTCTAAAATGGATTAAATAAAAACAAATCCTCAATCTACACACTACCCCCTAATGACAAACTGTTTTTTACAAAATTTAGCAAATTTATAAAAGACATACCTTTACATAAGTATTCAGACCCTTTGCTATGAGACTTGAAATTGAGCTACAGTGCATCCTGTTTCCATTCATCATCCTTGATGTTTCTACAACTTGATTGGAGTCCACCTGTGGTAAATTCAATTGATTGGACATTGTCACGTAGACTGGGCCAGAAGGCTAAACTGAAAAACCTAACCTTTATCAAATAAAAAGATGGTGGAGCCGCAAAAGTACTTCTGTGCAAGGGTGTTAATTTAGAGTGAATCCGGAAGAAAAACAACACTACTGCCATCCAAAGTATCCATTATGGGGACAGCTTAAAAACAATGCTCCCCCATCAACAGCTCAATCCCAAAATGGCTCCCCCTTGAATGAAAGATAGGCTCCTTTTGTAGGGGAAGCCTCTCCCATCAGAACATAATCATCACTAATTAATTAAGCAATTACCTATTCAAAGCCTACATTTTCCATTCAGCTAAACATAAAGTATATACATTGCAACACGTTGTTCATGACACAATATACCAATATAACATTTACAAAATCACATCACTACTGACATGGTGTCGTTCAAAATTCCATTTACATTAACGAGCCATTCGGGACAGGCACTACAAAGTCAGCCCAATTTGCCTTAGCTCGGGTCCTTATCCCAGCATACCCGGAAGCTACAGAGAGGAACAGAATCAAACAAACAATGCGCTCATCCCTAACATTGATAAGTATAATAAACGTTGCTTAAATTAAACATGAACACTTGTCTGTATATTCCTTATACCATAACCTGTTACTGACGGGAGACAAGTGTGAAATGTATGTACTAAGATAGGGATGTTAACTTGTGTGTCAACCCACATTGTTAACGTAGCTGATAACGGAGCAGGGAGGCGCGATGTGCGTGTGTGTGTGTGTGTTAGTGTACCAAATGCTGCCAGTGACGGACTTCTCCATCAGACATGATTGGGAAAGGCACACCTGTCTATATAAGGTTCCACAGTTGACAATCGGGGGAGAAGGGCCTTGGTCAGGGAGGTGACCAAGAACCTGATGGTCACTCTGACAGAGTTCCTCTGTTGAGATGGGAGAATCTTCCAGAAGGACAACCATCTCTGCAGCATTCCACTAATCAGGCCTTTATGGTAGAGTGGCCAGACTAAAGCCACTCCTCAGTAAAAGGCACATGACAGCCCACTTGGAGTTTGCCAAAAGGCACCTTAAAGACTCTCAGACCATGAGAAACAAGATTCTCTGGTCTGATGAAACCAAGATTGAACTCTTTGGCCTGAATGCCAAACGTCACATCTGGAGGAAACCCGGCACCATCCCTATGGTGAAACACGGTGGTGGTGGCAGCATCATGCTGTGGGGATGTTTTTCAGTGACAGGGACTGGGAGACTAGTCGGGATCAAGGCAAAGATAAACGGCGCAAAGTAAAGAGATCCTTGACGAAAACCTGCTCAGGACCTCAGACTGGGGTGAAGGTTCACCTTCCAACAGGACAACGGACCTAAGCACACAGCCAATACAACGCAGGAGTGCCTTTGTGACAAGTCTCTGAATGTCCTTGAGTGGCCCAGCCAGAGCCCGGACTTGAACCCGATCTAACATCTCTGGAGAGACCTGAAAATAGCTGCGCAGCGACGCTCCCCATCCAACCTGACTGAGCTTGAGAGGCTCTGCAGAGAAGAATGGGAGAAACTCCCCAAATACAGGTGTCCCATTGCGCTCTAGTGACTCCTCGTGGTGGGCCGGGTGCCTGCAAGCTGACTTCGGTCGCCAGCTGGATGGCGTCTCCTCCAACACGTTGGTGCGGCTGGCTTCCAGGTTAAGTGAGCAGTGTGTCAAGAAGCAGTTTGGCTTGGCATGGTTGTGTTTCGGAGGAAGCATGGCTCTCGACCTTCGCCTCTCCCGAGTCCGTAGGGGAGTTGCAGCAATGGGACAAGACTAACTACCAATTTGGATATCCCGAAAAAGGGGTTTATTTTATTTTTTTATTTTTTATGGATATGCTATAGGTCAGGCCCTATTGGTCACGTGCATACATGTGTCACGTAAAGAGAGCAAAGGTTGAAGGAATTGGGAGTGTTCCTAAACAAATTAGGGATTTTGGTAAACTTTTCAGCCAGAAATAGCTGTAATTATGTTGCTGCTTCAACACGGACAGCACTATACACACTGTTGAAGTGTGGTGGTCGCTGCTGCTGCAGCAGGGAGGAGGGGGGGACAACAGGTGCTAGTCAGTCACTCGCTGTCTTTAACACAGCAAGTCTGAGCCAGGTGGCACAATCAAATCAATTGTGGTCGGACTCCCTCTAGTCAATTATTTCATCAAACAGTTCCCTTAAAGCATCAGACAAGCTCAGTGCATATAGTTTATTTGATTAAAACACTCAGGATGTGTCTGGATTTTTATTTTATTTAGCCCAATCGATTGGTTGAAAGAACAGACAACTCTGTCGACCCAAGATTATTTTTAGTCGGGGACAGCCCTAGGTTGATCATACTGTTTCCCTGAAAACTGGATTTTTCTGTACAATACAGTGCTATCCTTCAGTTGCCTCATCCGTTTGAAGACCAGCTAACCCCAGTTACCCTTTGTGAAATAACCTCAGTGCTTTGTCAAGTGAATTATTATTATATCTGACGGTAGAGCTTAGCACTACTGTACTGTATTTTCCAAGGTCTGTTGGTAAGAAAATATGACAGATCTGTAACTGAAAAAATCATGAATGTTGGCAAACTGTTCTAACTTAATCGCTTTAAGCCTGCCAAAACACATTTCATTTTAATAATGGAAAGAACACTCGTAGACACCCTCAGATCTTACTGTTGTAACTGCCCTCATTACCACAGATGTTTGACAGACGTTATTGTAGTCGTTTAATCTTACGAGGTAGGATGGTATTTTCATTTATTTGCTTTATAAAATAGTTGTGGTTCTCTTGATATGTTGCCCTGCTGTTGGAGAATATTGCTTCATGTCTTTGGCTATGAACCGTGTTATGCTAATAAGACATGGGCTGCTTTGTCAGCATTTTTCTACTGGAAATGTAAAACTGTGATACTGACAACAGACAGACACTCACAGCCAGACAGACACCGTCCTGACTATACATGCTCATTTAGGATGAGAGCTTGACCTTTTGAGTTAGTTGGTTGAATCAGACATGCATGCACTCTGTACACAGACAGACAATGCATAATTAAGATGAAACGGGAAAATGTACGAGAAAGGAAGGAGGCCCAAAATGTGTAAGAAATATATTTATACACACATTCTTCCAGCCAAGACCTTTGCATTTTGTGGTTCCTCATGGTTTTATCTGTGTCTGAGAGCTCTGTGTTCTCTGGTCAGATTGCCTGTCCTGAACTTTACTTAACAAATTAGAGAGGTCTGTATCCTTCAGTTCATTCACCATGTCAACCTTCCAGTCACCACAATCACAATCCACTTAAAGCAGGATCCAGTGCATCTGGGGGATGTAGACATTCAGTGATCATCCTGTTTCCACTCCCTGTAACGATGTGCGATGAGAGTCTGAAGCAAGTTCAGGGAGTGAGTGTTTTAATAAATAAATGAACCAACACGTAACACAAACAACGCACAGACATGACCTAGGAACAGAAACAATGATGCCTGGGGAAGGAACCAAAGGGAGTGACAAAGGGCAGGTAATCAAGGAGATGATGAAGTCCAGGTGAGTGTCATTATGCGTGTAATGATGGTGACAGGTGTGCGCCATTAAGAGCAGCCGGAGAGGGAGTGACGAATAAAATTTGATTTGATGGAGGGCTGCATCAGATGACCTGGCCTCCACAATCACCTGATTGGTTTGGGATGAGTTGGACCGCAGACTGAAGGAAAAGCAGCCAACAAGTGCTCAGCATATGTGGGAACTCCTTCAAGACTGAAACTGGTTGAGAGAATACCAAGAGTGTGCAAAGCTGTCGTCAAGGCGAAGGGTGGCTACTTTGAGGAATCTAAAATATGTTTTGATAAAAATTAAAAATAAATTGTTACTACATGATTCCATATGTATTATTTCATAGTTTTGACGTCTTCACTATTATTCTGCAATGGGGAAAATATTACAAATAAAGAAAAACCCTTGAATGAGTAGATGTGTCAAAAGTTTGGACACGTGTGTGTGTGTACTCCGTATGTTTAAGCCATTTGAACAATATACTGTTGAAGTCGGAAGTTTACATACACTTAGGTTGGAGTCATTGAAACTCGTTTTTCAACCACTCCACAAATTTCTTGTTAAACTATAGTTTCGCCAAGTCGGTTAGGACATCGATTTTGTGCATGACACAAGTAATTTTCCCAACAATTGTTTATAGACAGATTATTTCACTTATATTATTATTCACTGTATCACAATTCCACTGGGTCAGAAGTTTACATACACTAAGTTGAATGTGCCTTTAAACAGCTTGGAAAATTCAAGAAAATTGTCATGGCTTTAGAAGCTTCTGATAGGCTAATTGACATCATTTGAGTCAATTGGAGGTGTACCTGTGGATGTATTTCAAGGCCTACCTTCAAACTCAGTGCCACTTTTCTTGACATCATGGGAAAATCAAAAGAAATCAGCCAAGACCTCAGAAAAAAAATTGTGGACCTCTACAATTCTGGTTCATCCTTGGGAGCAATTTCCAAATGCCTGAAGGTACAACATTTATCTGTACAAACAATAGTACGCAAGTATAAACACCATGGGACCATGCAGCAGTCATCTGCTCAGGAAGGAGATGCGTTCTGTCTCCCTAGAGATGAATGCGCTTCAATCACAGAACAACAGCAAAGGACCTTGTGATGATGCTGGAGGAAACGGGTACAAAAGTATCTATATCCATAGTAAAACGAGTCCTATATCGACATAACCTGAAAGGCCGCTCAGCAAGGAAGAAGCCACTGCTCCAAAACCGCCTTCCCCAAAACTGATTACGGCTTGCAACTGCACATGGGGACAAAGATCGTACTTTTTGGAGAAATGTCCTATGGTCTGATGAAACAAAAATAGAACTGTTTGGCCATAATGACCATCATTATGTTTGGAGGAAAAAGGGGGAGGCTTGCAAGCAGAAGAACAGCCTGCCCAACCGTGAAGCACGGGGGTGGCAGCATCATGTTGTGGGGGTGCTTTGCTGCAGGAGTCACTGGTGCACTTCACAAAATAGATGGCATTATGAGGAAGGGAAATTATGTGGATATATTGAAGCATCATCTCAAGACATCAGTCAGGAAGTTAAAGTTTGGTTGCAAATGGACAATGACCCCAAGCATACTTCCAAAGTTGTGGCAAAATGGCCTAAGGACAACAAAGTCAAGGTATTGGAGTGGCCATCACAAAGCCCTGACCTCAATCCTATAGAAAATGAGTGGGCAGAACTGAAAATGCGTGTGCGAGCAAGGAGGCCTACAAACCGGACTCAGTTACACCAGCTCTGTCAGGAGGAATGGCACAAAATTCACCCAACTTATTGTGGAAGGCTACCTGAAACATTTGACCCAAGTTAAACAATTTAAAGACAATGCTGCCAAATACTAATTGAGTGTATGTAAACTTCTGACCCACTGGGAATGTGATGAAATAAATAAAAGCTGAAGTAAGTAATTCTCTGTACTATTATTCTGACTGTATACTCATTATATTTATGGGACGGCTGCTGTATGTTTAAAGATGGAAATTGAAGAGGTTGTGGTTAGAGTAGGCCTAGTATAGATGATATGTACAGGCCCAGAGTCTCAGTACTCCCACACACTCTCTACTTCTCTCCATCCCTCTCTTTCAATCTCTTACACGCTCTCTCCTACACTCCTTTCTTTTGCCCAGGGTAATGGATCTTCCGGATGCTTTATCTGTCACAAGCTCTATTTCTTTCTGGGTGTCTGTCTGTGTGTCCTCTGCTGTTACTTGGACCCAGATAAGAAGAATGTCCTATTTACTGCAGTCTGTGTAACTTGTTTAATGGAGAGGTTGCTTAGGGGACAGGCTGAATTTGACTTCTCATTTTCTCAGCAGCCGTGCCAGGTTTGAATAGGGAGATATTCTTTGCTTTTCAATGAAGAGAGGATGCAGGTGTAGAAAAAAAGATGAGTGAGAAGAGAGGGACAAAGTTTAACAGAGATATTCATGAATGTGTGTATGAAACTGACTGTGACAGACTCAGCTCTCCCCTCACCCATGCTCTCCCCCTCAGACTGTGCATGTGTGCCCTTAATGCCCTATTCTGCTCTCACGTTTGGGGAGGTCCCCTGCAGCACCAGCCCACTCGGAGCGCACACACACAAAAACCAATGGCACTGTGACCCTCTCCGTGTCACTGTGGATCTTTTCCACTTAGTCGAGCCTCTATCTCAATATAAAGGTTGCCATGACAGCTGCTGTCCCCTTGGCAGGCAAGTTACTGACCACTAGTCAGAGCAGGGTTTTGTGGCTCTGCTTTAGATGTCCCCAAAGGTCTTGCATGGAACTAAAGTCTGCTTTGATGCTCACTTGGAAAATCAACTGTTCCAGACCTTTTAAAGAAAGGTATTTTCAAACGAAAAATGTTATTGACTTGAAAGCTGAATGAGAGTCAGTATATCAGTCTATCACACAGCCAGTTAGATAATCGTGTGTATCAAGCACAGAGAAACTCTATCTGATAAGCAGTGAGTCACTGAAGTTGAGTTCTTATACACTGAGGTTGATGTATTAAAAGTTGTTGCTGCCAGAGATCTAATCATAGGCAAAACAAGTGTATGAAGTTGGACTCTGTGGCCCCCCCTGTGACCCTAATTATGGTGCATGTATGGCTCTGGCCCCTGGAGCTGTGTAAATGTCACCCTGTATGTGGTCCTGCTGAATGTTAGGTTTCTTGCTGGCTGCCCTCCTTCTCCTGGCGCACTGTAATGCCTCTCATTAGTGTGTGTGTGTCTTTCACATTCGGTGCTTTCTTCCTTTCTCTCACATTGTCTGCTTCGTCTTAACGTCCGCATTGGACCTTTTATCTCCGTATCAAATAATTTCTGGGTGTCTAAGTACCTTACTGTGATTGATTGTTTTCAATTAAAATGGTCAAAAATAAACAAAAATTGCTTCTTAGCAAAGAGCAATTTCTCAAGCAAGAACTTTGTAGTTAGTTTTTGTGACAAAACAGGCAATTATAGTCTAAAGCAGTGGTTCCCAAACTTGTTATAGTCCCGTACCCTTTCAAACATTCAACCTCCAGCTGCGTACCCCCTCTAGCACCAGGGTCAGCGCACTCTCAAATGTTGTTTTTTGCCATCATTGTAAGCCTGCCACACACTATGCAAAACATTTATTAAACATGAGAATGAGTTTGTCACAACCCGGCTCGTGGGAAGTGACAAAGAGCTCTTATAGGACCAGGGCACAAATAATAATAATCAATAATTTTGCTCTATATTTAACCCTCTTACATTTAAAACCTTAGTAGTTCATAAAAAAATTGTGAATAACTCACCACAGGTTAATGAGAAGGGTGTGCTTGAAAGGACACAACTCTGCAATGTTGGGTTGTATTGGAGAGTCTCCGTCTTAAATTATTTTCCACACACTGTCTGTGCCTGCATTTAGTTTTCATGCTAGTGAGGGCCGAGAATCCACTCTCACATAGGTACGTGGTTGTAAAGGGCATCAGTGTCTTAACAGCATGATTTGCCAAGGCAGGATACTCTGAGCGCAGCCTTATCCAGAAATCTGGCAGTGGCTTCTGATTTAAATAAAAATTTCACAGAACCGCTTGTTGCAATTTCGATGAGGCTCTCTTGTTCAGATATCGATAAGTGGACTGGAGGCAGGGCATGAAAGGGATATCGAATCCAGTTGTTTGTCGTCCGTTTCGGGAAAGCACCTGTGTAATTGGTCACCCAGCTCACTCAGGTGCTTCGCTATACCACATTTGATATTGTCACTAAGCTTGAGTTCATTTGTACACAAAAAAATCATACAATGATGGAAAGACCTGTGTGTTGTCCTTGTTAATGCAGACAGAGAAGAGCTCCAAGTTCTTAATCATAGCCTGAATTTTGTCCCGCAAATTGAATATAGTTGCGGAGAGTCCCTGTAATCCTAGATTCAGATTATTCAGGCGATTTAAAATAAAAAATAAAAACATCACCCAGATAGGCCAGTCGTGTGAGAAACTCGTCATCATGCAAGCGGCCAGACAAGTGAAAATTATGGTCAGTAATGAGAACTTTAAGCTCGTCGCTCAATTAAAAAAAAACGTGTCAATACTTTGCCCCTTGATAACCAGCACACTTCTGTATGTTGTAAAAGCGTTACATGGTCGCTGCCCATATCATTACATTACATAATGCAGAAAATACACGAGAGTTCAGGGGCCTTGCTTTAACAAAGTTAACCATTTTCACTGTAGTGTCCAAAATGTCTTTCAAGCTGTTAGTCATTCCCTTGGCAGCAAGAGCCTCTCTGGATGCTGCAGTTTACCCAAGTGGCATCTGGAGCAACTGCTTGCACGCATGTTACCACTCCACTATGTCTCCCTGTCATGGCTTTTGTGCCATCAGTACAGATACCAAAGAAATATATATTTCACCTTTATTTAGCCAGGTAGGCAAGTTGAGAACAAGTTCTCATTTACAACTGCGACCTGGCCAAGAATAAAGCAAAGCAGTTCGACACATACAACAACACAGAGTTACACATGGAATAAACAAAACATACAGTTGAAGAAAATCTATATACAGTGTGTGCAAATGAGGTAAGAAAAGGGACGTAAGGCAATGAATAGGCCATGGTGGCGAAGTAATTACAATATACCAATTAGACACTAGAGTGATTGATGTGCAGAAGATTAATGCGCAAGTAGAAATACAGGGGTGCAAAGGAGCAGGATAGATAGATAGCCCATCCAACTACCTCATTTATTTATCTATTTACAGATGGGCTATGTGCAGTGATCTGTGAGCTGCTCAGACAGCTGGTGCTTAAAGCTAGTGAGGGAGGTAAGTCTCCAGCTTCAGTGATTTTTGCAATTCATTCCAGTCATTGGCAGCAGATAACTGGAAGGAAAGGTGGCCAAAGGAGGAATTGGCTTTGGGGGTGGCTAGAGATATACCTGCTGGAGCGCGTGCTACGGGTGGGTCCTGCTATGGTGACCAGTGAGCTGAGGTAAGGCAGAGACTTGTAGATGACCTGAAGCCAGTGGGTTTGGCGACGAGTATGAAGCGAGGGCCAGCCAACGTGAGCATACAGGTCGCAGTGGTGGGTAGTATATGGGGCTTTGGTGACAAAACGGATGGCACTGTGATAGACTGCATCCAATTTGTTGAGTAGAGTGTTGGGGGCTATTTTGTAAATGACATCGTCGAGGATCGGTAGAATGGTCAGTTGGTAGTCAACATATCTTGACCACCAAAGTCCATTTGATGTCACAAAGCTGTCCAGTACTTTAAAAATATCCTCTCCTGTTGTCCTGGTTTACAGAAGAGAATGTCTTCCTTAATTGACCCCCCCCCCATAAACGTAACAGACATATACCAGGAGCTGTGCCAGGCCCAACACGTCTGTTGACTCATCCAGCTGTAACGCATAGAATTCACTGGCTTGTATGCAAAGCAGTAATAGTTTCAAAACATCTCCTGCCATGTCACTGATGTGTCGTGGAAGTGTTGTTTGATGAAGGCATTGTCTGTATAGTTTTTTGGGGGGCCTTTTCCCGCAGCATTGTCCCAGCCATATCCGCGTCAGCAGGAATAATTAAGTCCTCCACAATAGTATGGGGCTTGCCTGTCCTAGCCACTCGGTAGCTCACCATATAAGACGCTTCTAGCCCCTTCTTATTAATGGTATCTGTTGCTTTAATACATGTCTTACAACTCGAAAGACATCTGTATTCTCGCTCCAAAAACTCGTTGCATAGTTTTCAAATTGTCATGTTTTTAAATGTCTGCGCAAGAGTGACGGTTTCCCGCGAGAGAGTAACGGTTAATGTGATTGGATGTTAATTATTTGACTAGGCTACCTGTATTTGACATTGTGTTGTTATTTCACTGAACACTAGATGGTTTCATTTTATTTTCGCTTACACGTCTCTCTCACTTACACACACACACACACACACGTAAGCGAGAGAGACGTGTGTAAGCGAGCGAGACGTGTGTGTGTGTGTGTAAGCGAGCGAGACGTGTGTGTGACTGAGGCTATGACCAGGTAGGGCTGAGTAAATACCATCATGCCCCACTGCATGTACCCAAACAGGGCCTCTGGTGTACCAGACCAGTTAGCTCAACAAACAAACTGGAGGTGAGGTGACGACCACAGTAGTTCATGCTGAGTGTGATGTGTTAGCAGTGTCTGGTGACCCCGGTCCTCAAAACAACACTTTGAAGACCAAAAACATTGGTCTTCAATCCACATCCATTTCAAGGAATGCAGTGCCATAGTTTAACCAGATCTTTCAACTCAGCCAGTGATGACATGGTAGCATCCCTGTCCACTCCTACAGTAAGTTGAAAAACCTGTCTGTCTGTAGAACCTAACTGTTCTGTGTTGGATTAAAGAGTCAACCTGAAAATTATTGGACATCTGCGACTGACTTTCCACACTAAGGGGTTGAATCCTAACCTGTAAATACTCATGCATACCTTGAACTTTCCCACAAATCAAGCATTGATGTAAATGTGGATATGTCAGGATTATTCAGTGAGATCAATCCATTAATCAACCAAATTGATTTATAAAGCCCTTTTTACATCAGCAGATGTCACAAAGTGCTATACAGAAACCCAGCCTAAAACCCCAAACAGCAAGTAATGCAGATGTAGAGGCACAGTGTCTAGAATTTGTCCCTGAAGTTATTGGGGGCTTTTGTGTGTAGTTTCCTCAGACAGACCCTCCGGTATCCCCTCTCTCTCTCCTTCCCTGTATCCGTAGCCACATCCTCAGTCTGCTCTGCACTCTGCCTGGAGTTTATTCCCAGCTCCTGATGGCATTTCCTGAAGTCTATTGTACTGGGGCAAGCTTGATCCGTCATCCCAGAGCTTTCTCTCTTTCCTTCTCTCGCTCTCTCTCTCCGATAAGCACTGTGTATGCAGCTTGATTTCCTACAGCAAGTCTGTACCTGTGAGTTTGGGGTGTGTGTGTGCACGTTCTCGCTCATGATAGACTAGGTAAGCGGTGCAGAGGATTCCTGGAGCGGCTCGCTGTCCCTATCAGAGACTGAAGCACTGTGTGTGTGTGAGCTTTGGCAGTCTGCAGCATGGTAAGTACTAGCCTGTTGTCTGTGTTCTGTTGGCAAGGGAGAGGGAAGCTAGGCTGCATATGAGGGGCTGCTGCTGCTGCTATTTAACCTTTCTTTTTATGAGACAACGCTAGCTCTGACCTATCAGCTGGGAAGATGTCGGTGTCTGGTAGTCTGGCTAGACATCTGTTTAACTGCTGTCTGTGATTTCATTCAGCCTGACTATCAGCAGGGAACAGGACCATGCTGAAGTGTGGAGATGGATCCATACATGGCTGCCCGTGTCATCTTATGACTGGTCAGTCTGTGTTGTGGGTACTTGTTTTAAAAAGTAGGCTACCCCCTTGCTGCAACTAAGGTTAAAGGGACGTTGTTAGTTTGCGCCTGATTGTTATATGGCAGTCTGATGGCTGTTGGTAAGGTGCTTGAGGGTTGGGTGAGGAGAATGGATTATGAACCTTTTAGTGCAGGAGTTGGTAAATTGGTACTCTTGAGGGTGTGTGCGTGGGGGAATTTTACATCAATTCATGACCACTACAGTGGTGATACCAAGCCTTCAAGTGTCGTCTATAAATGCACTATAAAGCCTGTATCAGTTGTAGATCGTTTCAAGTGTAAGGTGTTTCTCTGCTAGTGTGTTTGGCATGCATTCTTTGCATATTTTTTTCCATATGGATTTTTGTGTATTTGGTCTCTGATGTTAGAGGAGTTGTCTACTATAGATCAGTGTTTATTGTTTACTGCTGCTCTTGTGGGCTGATGAAGAGAACTGGACGGAAGGAGAGATTAGGAGAGGAAGTGGACAATTAGCCTTGGTCCATATTAAAGACCCGGCCAGGCCAAAGATACCCCACCCGCCTACTGTGGGTAACAGTTGCACAGAAGTAGCACAAAAGTAGTATGCCAAATTACAATTAGCATTATATGAATCTGCAGGTTCAGGAATGTCTGAAGAATGCACATAGAAAACAAACCAGACATGCAAACTCCTCTGGGTACAGGTCAGGATATTGCTTGTCCAGTCACAACATATATGAGCATGACTTTAACAACCTATTGACTGCTGGCTAGGGCCATAAGCTTGGGATAATGTTCCAGTTGGTTATTCTCAGGTGAAGCCCAGACTCCAGATGTTATGAGTAAAGGCTTAGCAGGCCAATACCCTGAGGTCTTTAGCATCTGACTTACAGCTGAAATGTCACTGCTTTGTCTTAAGTCAAAGACCCTGGAGTCTGTACTACAGGTCTGAGCCTGGAGTCTGTACTACAGGTCTGAGCCTGGAGTCTGTACTACAGGTCTGGGACTACATAAAGGTCAGGGGAGGATTGGACTAGAGGCCTGTTGCTTATTATGCTAACAGCTTCATAATGGCTGTCGCCAGGGGTGATATAGCTTGTGTTGTCTGACCTGTCAATCACACAAGTGTGCGTGCCTGTAATGTCTGACCTGTCAATCATAGACTCTAACAGCCTTATCACAGGCTGAGGAATGTCACTCATATCGTTATGGACATAGTCCCCGGTCACCTGGGAGACAAACCATGAACGGGCTCAGTCGCTAGGCAGATACCCCAGGAGGGAGCTGGCTGGAGGGCAGAGGAGATGAGTGACCGGTTCAAAACAAGATGTCACGCCTTTTATACTTAACGTATCAGTTATTGGATCCAGATTTGGATGAGTCCAATGTGTTAATGAGTCCATGACTGCGTGTTAAACTACTGCGCTAAATGGAGCAACTGAATATTGTATAATTAGAAATCCGCTACATTATAAGCTGGTGTTAGCCTAGTCATCGAGCTATTCAGCCCATTGAGAACATTCATTTTGCTGTTATGGATGAGCATATCATTATTAGCACTTGTTTAGTATTTCTATGAAATGCTCTGAGCTAATGGCAGTTGGTGTGAGTCAGAGCTATTCAGGGAGAAGCTGTTATGGCGGTGTTTGGAGAGGCAGCGACTGAGCTTTTCATGTTCTCTAATCTCAGCATCTGTTTTTGTTCAGCCCCGTTCTTATCCAGGGGAAGTGTGTGTGTGTGCGCGCCTGCATGCGTACGTGCGTGTGTATGTGTGCGTTTAAGACTGTGCACATCTCTACTACTAGGCTGTAGTGTTCAGGTGTTGTCTTATGAACTGAGCAAAGGCAAGAATCACTAACGCCAAAGCCAAATCGCTTTCATCTCCAAACCAAGTATTTCCTCACATTGGAACTTGCCCATTGAGACATGCAGAGAGGCAGAAACTCAGTCTGTGCACCCAGTCCAAGTTCACAGGCTGGCACGTGCCCGGCTGCCCGATCTGCTGGCTGAGCCAATCTGAATCTACCTGGAGGGTTCTGCAATCTGTGGTCTTTTGGTGATGCTTTGATTTCTCTGGCTTTACTTCATCTACTATATGAGGAAATACAGTGTTGTTCACTGTATGAAGACAGTTTCCTCTGGCTCTCTAGAAGGCAGGCATCCCAAACAGGCTGAGACTGAGGGCCCATCCTGAGAGAGAACCTACCATTAGGTGTATTTAACACTTCTACTTTCTGTGACTGTTAACCCAAATCCCAAGGGACGTTCAGTCTTCCTGTGAAAGGAAATGGGTATTCATTTTAAATTATGCTCAAATACTGCTATATTATTTAGGGTTTGGCGATATTTAGGGTGACCTCTTCTACGATATGCTACTAAAAATATTGCGACATCTGAGAGAATCGTTTTGTGCCTTTAATGACTAAATCATTAGACTGCTATTTTTGTGATTATTTATGATATTAGTCACATTTTAATTAAATAATCTTCTTATGGTGAAAAAATATGGCTTAGTTAATTCATTTAGACTTCATTTTCAACATCTTGATTCAGCCTAACTGATAAAACTGTACTGTTTTGATTTGTAAAGTTAAAATAGATTATAGTCTTGCACATCAAGATAAATCGTCTTGCACTTCACAATATGTCATCAATGTTAAATATCACAATATTCGATTTAATCATATCGGCCCAACCCTAATATTATTACATTACTTTTCATAACACAGGCTGTTACCATCATTGTCTATAGGAGGGCTGTTCAATTCTGTTCCTGAAGGGCCAAAACTTCAGTTTTTTTTTTTGTTTCTACCTGGTAGTTAATTGCACTCACCTGGTGTCCCAGGTCTGAATTAGTCCCCTATTAGAAGGAGAAGATGACAACTGGAAGTGTTTTGGCCCCCCAGGACCGACATTGAATAGCCCTGGTCTACAAATATGGGACCTGTTCTACATCGTATCCATTAAGACTAAAGCATTTAGAACCTTGAGTAAAACTATCCCACGGATTCCATTCTAATATAAGCATTTTCTTCCTGTCTCCTTGGAGTGTCCTTCTTAAAAGCCTTCCCTCCTTTCTAGACCCGACTGACTGTCTTGTCTTGTAACAATGGAAATGAGAGAGGGTAGTAGGCTATATAGTCAGTGTGGTGATTCACTGGAAGACGTGAAGAGACAGCAGAGACTGAGACGGAGCACACTGGCCCATACAGACCGACTATGTCAAGGAACAAGGTGTGGCTCTGAATCCATTTTTTTTTTAATGTGCAGCGGTAAGACAACAATTCTTATCGGTGCACCTGTTCGTCTTGGAGAACCAGAACTCGTATCAAGTTTTAATAACTTTTTGAACCAAAGTGAAACGGGAGGTACTACAGTACCTGAATTTGTCTAATAACAC
Organism: Salvelinus alpinus; assembly: GCF_045679555.1. Lineage (NCBI taxonomy): Eukaryota > Metazoa > Chordata > Actinopteri > Salmoniformes > Salmonidae > Salvelinus > Salvelinus alpinus. Next base: position 4,653,637 of record NC_092107.1, read on the forward strand.
TGATTTTCATTTTCCATTCCAACCTGTTTTACTATTTCTAATAGGTGAGAAAGCCAATAAACTGGTAGCAAGTGGTAATAAGCACTTCACAATGTAATAAGCACTTCACAATGTTGTAATAAGGCCCCCCCCAGGCCTTCAGCAGACTGATCTGGGCTCATCTCTCAGGTCTCTCGTGACATAATGGGATAACCAGTGAGTGGATACACTGAGGGAGGGACACTGGCCATGCCAGGGAAGAGAACTACATTCAGAAAAGAGAAACACGAGTGCAGATTCCCTCTCCAGATGTATTCTATCATAACTAGGCTACTGTACATCTAGCTACAGCTGAGCGTCTGTCTTTCCATGCAGCTGTGTAATAGGCCAGGATGACTGGTACTTTGCAGAGTTGCATTGCTGCAGAAATGGATACTGGTCCTGTAAATCATTTTTAATAAGAGTGCTGTAGGGATTGGGGGACCCACGAATATAACGACGTATTCAGAGAGAGATGTGTGGTCAGACAGAAAAACCAGCATGCAGGGTCACCAGGTGCAACCTTCGCTTATAACAGTTATGAGATTAATAAGCATTTAATGTCACTCATTGAGGAATAATCTAACCTTTTAGGAACTAATATACATCACCTTCACTCCCTGTAGAAAACCACAGGTTTGGTTTTCAATTTAGTCAAAAGAAAAGTTGCCATCTAGTGTTACTATAGTTTTGTTAAAGTTAGGGATGTCTACATACCTGTTGTTCTTCACTTCATTTAGACAAGACCCTCCTCTACTGAGCAAGACAGGAAGTTCAGGATGTCCAGACGCTGATATCACTCCCTTATTAAATCTGCTCACCACACAATGTCAACACTGTGTCCAACGGCAACCATAAGTCCTAATTTACTCCTGGCCCCTCTTTAAAGTCAACATTTTGATAAAGCCCGTTTTTGGAGCTTGAGATCACACAAGGTGGTATTATATTCATGTAATGAGGACGACCGACAGACAGGCTGGCTGGAATGCACTATAACCGTTTAGTAATAGTCCACCGTTTCACACACTGACCTCACTCTCAAAGGGCAAAACTCTGTTCACAGCCCGGCTACTAACCAGATGTTCATACATTGTTTTGTCTGTCTTGGTTATTTGCAGTTTCAGGTGTCTGTCGACTGGCTGCATATTTTCTCTTCTTCCACTGTTTGGGTACAACAGATCTGCAGTACTTGGGTACAACAGCCCTAGCTAGTCTAGATAAACATCATCATTTTTTTGGGTACTAACAGACCCTAGCTAGCTAGATAAACATTAACAATACCTTCCCATGCAGGTTTACAACAAAGTGCTTTGTTCTCTGTCTGGAATTGAAAGTAATTATTCAGCTGCAGTTTGAGCTTTACAGTGATCTGGGGGTCATTGGAAACCAATAATAGTAGCAACTCAAAAGGCTGTAGGTGCTGTTTTTAGCTGCTTTATTTTGCTGACATCTCAAGAGAGAGCCATGAGTTCTGGTCGGAGAGGGAGAGAGTGCGAGAGAGAGAGCCCATTTTGGACAGAGGAGGTATGGATGGATGACCGGGGCCACACTGGCCAACCCTGCACAGGAGTGCCATCCAATTCTACACTCACTGCAGAGACTGGGTAGGCACACTGGTTGTGGTGCAGTGGTTTGTTATTATCTAGTGGAAACTATCCAGAAGCCTGTATCCATCTAAAGGCCATTGCTTTCATAGAGAACTATCCAACTGCGCATTAGAGGGGGAAAAACACATCTAAAGACATGAGGTCATGTGCCATTGGCACTCAGTGTTTCCTCTGGAATATATACTGAGGGTCATACCAAAGTAATTGATAATAGGAGTTCTCCTTCCATCTCTCCCTCTCTCTTTCCTTCCCTCCCTCTATTCATCTCTGATGGCCTCTTTCATTTCCTCAGCCCTCTGACGGAACACCTCCTCGCCACGACCTCACGAGCCGATTGTTTCTCCACACCGGCTTGTCGAGGACAAAACAAAACAGAGGGTCGAGGAAGGCTGCTTGTGCAGCCTGGTTCCAACAGGAACGTTTAGCTGGGTCAGATAAAGAACCTTAATTGAATGGAGGAGGAAGTGCAGATTCAGCACTAAGGACTTCTCCTCATGTGGGGGCCTGGGCTGCTGTGGGCTGCTGTGGGCTGCTGTTCTTGTTCATGCAGAGGTGGTCGATAACTGGTAATGTGGAAGTTCGGTGAGAGCTGTTAGATTCTTCAACATTCCATCTTGTGATCAATGTGTTTTAATGATTTTAGTTGATCTGAGAAAGCTGATAAGGCATTTTGGTCTCTATTGTGAAAACTCTGTGTTCTCGGAAATGTTCTCGTAATGTTTTACCTGTCCTGAATTAACCTCAGTGGAGAATAGCAGTGCCTTTGAGCCTATTCGGCATAGCCTACCCTGGCTTCATAAGAGCCAGGTTGCATTGACTGCTGCCCTACCCCTAGAGAGAGACCCTGTCTCACACACATCACATGACTGAACCATACTTGGGGTGCTAGTTGTCCTTGTCTACAGGGCAGTAGCATTTCTGTGTGTGTTCAGTTAGAACGCTGTGTGCATTACAATTATTGTCCCACTAGTGTGATGTAATGCTCTGCTATTTATAATAGCCATTGGCATTTATGTCATTGGCATCAGGTGTTATTTTATGACGTGCGGTTGACGTCATTTTCGTGTGTCATTTTCGTGTGTGCGTGTGTACGTGTGTGTATGGCACGTCTGTGTGTTTGACAAGCTGTTTCATGTGGAGGGCACTAGATGGCGCCAGCTCACTCTGGTGTCAATGTTGTACCCAGGGGAGTCTGAGGACCGAGTGTCTACAGTGCTACGTGCCTCAGACACAGGAGCACAGTTTGAGCAACCATGTGATTTCCTGTCTCATTTGTCTTCCATTTGATGAAGGTCTGTTGACCAAAGGTTTACACAGTAAATGACTCAAATTTGTATCTGATCTAAGTGCATCTGATTTACATCTGATTTTTTCCCCTACTGTTCCAATTAGGAAACAAGACTGTTCTTGTCACAGAGACGCAGAGGCCATTTTGGGGACTTGGGAGTTCCAATAGCATGTATCCTGTCTGTCAGTGAATAGTAGTTTCATCATCAGGTATGCCATTCTGGCCCCGTGCCGGATGACCCTACGATGTAAACTGGGAGAAGCCAGGCATTTTAATTATGTTTGGGAATATGATCCGGTAGAGTCTCCAAAGACAGCTGTTTATTATAGTGTTGTCTAGTCTGTCTGAGCTGTGTGTGTGTCATCCCATCTCTTGGGGCATGCTGTCAGCTCCTTCAGACAATCCTGATTATCAGTCCCTGATGAGAGAGTATTAGAGAGGACCAGGGCCCATATTTACAAAGTGTCTTAGAGTATGAGTGCTGTTCTAGGATCAGTTCAGCCTGTTAAATCATAATGAATAAGAGGGCAGACCTGGATCAGCACTCTTAAGACGCTTTCTGAATACAGGACCTGGACTCCTTTCAACAGACTTACAATACTATAGGAAGTAGTATTGACACCACAGGAAAGTGGGCATGGCACTCCAGTCTGCGTGGAAATGGGAATGTCCCCCTCTCACCCTCCAGCCAGCCCTGCACATTTCTCACAGCTTTACAGGATCTTAGTGGGTTTTTACCATACTGTATGGGGATACTGTCTACTACTTACAGTATTCATTGCACTGTCTATATGTTGGTTGCTGACAGTGATGATCCTATAGGTTGGGATCTGGATCTGGTAGTGGTCTACAGTAATCCAGACAGCCTCTCCTCCCAGAGGCTGACTGTGTGAATTCCTCTCACAGCAAATCTGTCAAAGGAAGATTCATGTGTATGGTCTGAATCCCAGCTCTCTCTTTCTCTCTCGTAGTCCTAGATTATCTGAATCCCAGCTCTCCCTCTCTTTCTCTCATAGTCCTAGATTATCTGAATCCCAACTCGCTCTCTCCTAGTCCTAGATGAACTGAATCCAAGCTCTCTCGTTGTCCTAGATTATCTGAATCCCAGCTCTCTCTTGCTCTCTCGTAGTCCTAGATTATCTGAATCCCAGCTCGCTCTCTCGTAGTCCTAGATGAACTGAATCCAAGCTCTCTCGTTGTCCTAGATTATCTGAATCCCAGCTCTCTCTTGCTCTCGTAGTCCTAGATTATCTGAATCCCAGCTCGCTCTCTCGTAGTCCTAGATGAACTGAATCCAAGCTCTCTCGTTGTCCTAGATGAACTGAATCCCAGCTCTCTCTCGCTCTCGTAGTCCTAGATGATCTGAATCCCAGCTCTCTCTCGTAGTCCTAGATGTTCTGAATCCCAGCTCTCTCTCGTAGTCCTAGATGATCTGAATCCCAGCTCTCTCTCGCTCTCTCGTAGTCCTAGATGATCTGAATCCCAGCTCTCTCTCGTAGTCCTAGATGTTCTGAATCCCAGCTCTCTCTCGTAGTCCTAGATGTTCTGAATCCCAGCTCTCTCTCTCGTAGTCCTAGATGTTCTGAATCCCAGCTCTCTCTCTCGTAGTCCTAGATGTTCTGAATCCCAGCTCTCTCTCTCGTAGTCCTAGATGATCTGAATCCCAGCTCTCTCTCGCTCTCTCGTAGTCCTAGATGATCTGAATCCCAGCTCTCTCTCGTAGTCCTAGATGATCTGAATCCCAGCTCTCTCTCGTAGTCCTAGATGATCTGAATCCCAGCTCTCTCTCGTAGTCCTAGATGTTCTGAATCCCAGCTCTCTCTCGTAGTCCTAGATGATCTGAATCCCAGCTCTCTCTCGTAGTCCTAGATGATCTGAATCCCAGCTCTCTCTCGTAGTCCTAGATGATCTGAATCCCAGCTCTCTCTCGTAGTCCTAGATGATCTGAATCCCAGCTCTCTCTCGTAGTCCTAGATGATCTGAATCCCAGCTCTCTCTCGTAGTCCTAGATGATCTGAATCCCAGCTCTCTCTCGTAGTCCTAGATGTTCTGAATCCCAGCTCTCTCTCGTAGTCCTAGATGATCTGAATCCCAGCTCTCTCTCGCTCTCTCGTAGTCCTAGATGATCTGAATCCCAGCTCTCTCTCGTAGTCCTAGATGATCTGAATCCCAGCTCTCTCTCGCTCTCTCGTAGTCCTAGATGATCTGAATCCCAGCTCTCTCTCGTAGTCCTAGATGATCTGAATCCCAGCTCTCTCTCGTAGTCATAGATTATCTGAATCCCAGCTCTCTCTCTCTCTCGTAGTCCTAGATTATCTGAAACCCAGAGGAGTTGTGCTTCTTAATCTACATATTGAGGACAATGACTCTGGTTAAGCATATGAGACCGTCTGTCTGAATGCTGCTGGAACTGAGAGAATCATGTTCCTGCTTATTTCAGTCCTGGACTGCCTTTACAATGGCGTAACAAAAGACTGAGAAAATGAATGCGGCTCAGTCTTTGTGCTGTGCCCATTCATTTGACTTTAAACCTTGCTGTAAAATGGGAGGGAATAGCGTAATCGCAAAAACCGAATTCCCTAAGAACGAGTAATGCGTAATACCAGACAGATTATGGTAAATCTTTATATTATGTGCCCTGTCCCCACAGATGCATGTGACATGTACGTACACACACACACACACACTGGAAAGACTATTCTTCCCCACTGCAGTATCACTCTTGCCCTGGTACTGCCAGCTGAGATGCTAGGGGGGTTGGATGGGGGCAGTGAGCGGTGCTAGAGTCTGGGGCGCCTGCAGCCTGTATGAGTACTAAGTCATGAGCTGTGCTTAAATTAAACTCTTCCTTCCTGACTGTTTGACCATTAGTGACACAAAAGTGTGTGTGTGTGTGTATGCACATGCATGCATTTTGCACAAGTGTGTGTGCATTGTGGAGCAAAGCTGTGGCTGTGCAGAATGAGGACAGCAGGGGCTTGTTTAAAAGGCGACAGGGCAGATGTTGTAAAGCTTCCAACAGTGCAGCATCTCTCCTGAAGGAAGGAGTGACAGGACAGCGCTACTGCTACATCTGCATCTAATATACATGGGCTGCACACAGTGGTCAGAACTGAGAAAGGGGTGGGATTATTCAAATATACACCACACAGAGTGGTTGGCAATGAGCCAAGGGGCATGCAAAACAGAGCTCTGAAGTCTGTAGCAAGGGGTCTGGTTATGTAGATTTGATTTCAATTGATTGGATGAGGGTAGGAAAAATGGGTGTGTTTATGTACTGAGGTGTATTCTGTGAGAGGTGAAGTGACAGTAGGACTGAGGAGCTTTTCAAGGCCTGTTTACTGTCTCCTCTTTTGATTTGGGTTCTGTCTTCTATTGGGGGCTTTTATTTTCATATCATTGGGGTCCCAAAGAAGAAAATGGCAGCAAACTCTGAAACAAACAGCGACTCTGAGGTATGTATGTGTGTGGTAATGGTCTGTAGTGTTCACTCTTCCACTATAGTGGTAATGAAACTATTTGTCTTTGTCAGCATTGCCAGCTTCTCCCCTGAGCATATGCTTGAGGTTTACCACTGTATCACACAGTCTGCAACACAACACTACAAGTTGCCTTCAGTCAGTTTGGTATAAATATCAGTCGGTGTGTGTGTGTTCTGTGTGAGCATAATTCTGCATTAGGCTTGACATTCTTCCTCTCAACACAGATTTATACTGTGATGTGCATGGCTTCCCATGACTCTAAACACATGTTGGCTGTTGTTGCCTTGTGTTCTGGCACCACTGCAACTGGGTGCTGGTTGCCTGTTGTGAGAGGGGAGGCACCAGTCTTTCATAGGGATGTCTATATTGATTAATGTAAAAGCTGAATGCACTGTGCGTGTGTATTGGTTTTGGAGAGTTAGCCTACCTGCAGCTGCTGCTGCGGCAGTGCAGATGTTATTGACTGGGGCTCTCTTCCTGTCTGATAGTGTCAGTTTAATGGCATTTTGCTCAAGTCTTCGAGCACCAGTCTACTGTAGATGTGTAATATATATATATATATATATATATTAGGTACTTCCAGGGTTGGGGAGTAACTGATTACATGTAATCTGATTACAAAAAAATGAATGGTTACGTTACCAGCAAAAATATTATAATCACATTACAGATACTTTTTAAAAACTAGTTAATGCCTTCTTGGATCTTTAAAAAAGATTCAGAAAGGATGTTTGTGAGAATGTACATTGACACAACACATTCAATTCAGCATTTTCAAAAAAGGTGCAAGTTTTAAGTTTGTTCCACAAGTCAGATACCACTGTGATGACACACCAAATGCATTTGATGGATCGTGTGTCTTCTAATGCCTCCTTAAGGGAAAAGTGATCCAAAAGAAATCCGATTTACGTTACTGAGTTTGAGTAAGCCAAAAGTTACATTACTGATTGCCATTTTGGACAGGTAACTAGCAACTGTAACGGATTACATTTAGAAAGTATGTAAGATGAGCACCTGACTTCCCTTGGGCTGTTCTGGCAGAGCCGTGTGTTTCTGTATTGCCCACCCATCTCACTCTCATTCTGTCTCTTTAATAGCCCAGTCTCACACAGAGCACTCTGTACTGATCTAAACAACCACAGCATTCACACAGAGCACTCTGTACTGATCTAAACAACCACAGCATTCACACAGAGCAGAGCAAAGCAGAGCACACTTTGGTGGCCAATGGGGCATCTCCCATCTAGTCTGCAGAACATCCAGTAAAATACAGTTTGTATTTCACAGGGGCGTTGAAACCTCTCATTTCACTTAAGATGCTGTAAAATAATGCATTTCCTCCAGGAAGGGGAAATTAACATATTTTGAAGTAAATGCATAGTCTGACTATACTCGAGCTTAATAAAGTCATTTTCACAACCGGACATTGAACGATAGCACCATAATTACTCTACTGTAGTTTTAGTAAATAGAAAAGGGTGCTGACTTTTCAATTGCCTGTAGTAGAAATGTGCTTTCATCGCTTGAGATCCATAACAACATGCTGTACCGTTTCTTTATGGCTCTCTGTGGCTTGTGGTTGCATTTCCCATGTCTACACACACACACACACTCAGGTTGGCGTTTTTTGTCATTAATCTTGTTCTGGAGGCAGCTCTGCAGAGTGGTCACTAGCTGACACAGCCACAAAGTCATCAAATCAGATTTTAACCCTAACCTTAAACACACTGCTAACCCTAATGCCTAACCCTAACCTTTTAATTTGTACAATATAGCACATTTTAACTTTGCAGCTGGCCTATCTAAGTGGAAATTGCTCAGTTCTGCCTCCAGGAAAAGACTCATGACAATAATCGTCAACCTGCCATACACACACTCCATGTCCTATGGAAAGCACTAAGCTGCCTGGTCCTCTGAGTGCAACAGTAGTGGCAGTTAAACACTCTACCTCGCTCCAACAGTAACAAAGCAGGGTATTGTTGCCAACCACAACTACTGTTATGTTGAATTTGGTTTCATGTCCTTTTATTGTTTCTCTGAGACTGTATTATATAGTCTAATCAACCTTTTACTCCGTCAATCTGGAAAAAACTTTTCCCCTTTCGTTCCCACAACCCATAATTTCTTCCCCTTTTTTTGGACTTAGTTGATGGCATGTTGACAATGGTCCCTTTGAGGGCAGACAGTAAGTTGAAGTCCCCTCCTAAAGGTAAACATTAGGTTCTTCAATAAGCATGTGAAGTAACCCACAACATGCCATTTCTAAAGTGCTTATAAGAACTCATTAAAGATGTTTGAATAACTTCCACAAAAGTGGGTGCAGACTGAATGCATTGTATGCACCGCCACGGACCAGAGTGAAATAGTTATATTTTGGCTTCACTATGGCATGTTGTTACTCCTAATGACCTGAACTAAAGGCAGCAGCTGTTTTTCCTGGGGTCCAGTAACATTAAGGCAGTTTTATATACAATTTAAAATATTACGTGACATTACTTAACACTTTTCACAACACATTAAGTGCGTTCCCGCAGGCCACTACTCTGCTACCACATATCTACAATACAGAATTCAGTGTGCGTGTCTTATCATGTATATGTGTAAGCATGTGTCTGTTCCTCTGTGTGCGTCTCTTCACAGTCCCAGCTGTTCCATAAGGTGTATTTATCTTTTTTTTTATCTGATACTACTGCTTGCATCAGTTACCCGATGTGGAATAGAGTTTCATGTAGCCATGGCACTACATAGTACTGTGCTCCTCCAATAGTGCGTTTTTGACTTTGGTGGCATGTCTTGTGGGGTGTTCGAGCTGTGTGCTAGTAGTTCAGACAAACAGCTCAGTGCATTCACCTTGTCAACACTTTTTACAAAAACAAATAGTGATGAAGTCAATCTCTCTTCCACTTTGAGCCATGAGAGATGTACATGCATATTATTTTTATCTCTAAATGTACATTACATTTAAGGGCCAGCCGTGTTGCCCTGTTTTGAGCCAATTGAAATTTTCAGAGGTCCCTTTTTGTGGCACCTGACCCCACGACTGAACAGTAGTCCAGGTTCAACAAAACTAGGGCCTGTAGGACCTAGAGAATCCTGACTGGTTGCATCACTGCCTGGTACGGCAACTGCTTGGCCTCTGACCGCAAGGCTCTACAGAGGGTAGTGTGTACGGCCCAGTACATCACTGGGGCTAAGCTGCCTGCCATCCAGGACCTCTACACCAGGCGGTGTCAGAGGAAGGCCCTAAAAATTGTCAAAGACCCCAGCCACCCCAGTCATAGACTGTTCTCTCGAATACCACATGGCAAGCGGTACCGGAGTGCCAAGTCTAGGACAAAAAGGCTTCTCAACATTTTTTACCCCCAAGCCATAAGACTTCTGAACAGGTAATCAAATGGCTACTCTGACTATTTGCATTGTGTGCCCCCCCCCCCCAACCCCTCTTTACACTGCTGCTACTCTCTGTTTATCATATATGCATTGTCACTTTAACTATACATTCATGTACATACTACCTCAATTGGGCTGACCAACCAGTGCCCCCGCACAGTGGCTAACCGGGCTATCTGCATTGTCCCACCCGCCAACCCCTCTTTTACGCTACTGCTACTCTCTGTTCATCATATATGCATTGTCACTTTAACCATATCTACATGTACATACTACCTCAATCAACCTGACTAACCGGTGTCTGTATGTAGCCTCGCTACTTTTATAGCCTCACTACTGTATATAGCCTGTCTTTTTACTGTTTTATTTCTTTACCTACCTATTGTTCACCTAATACCTTTTTTTGCACTATTGGTTAGAGCCTGTAAGCAAGCATTTCACCAAGGTCTACACCTGTTGTATTCAGCGCACGTGACAAATAAACTTTGATTTGATCTGTCGTGTTGATAGTGTTAAAAAAGGTAGAACAACGCTTTATTATGGACATACTTCTCCCCATCTTAGTTACTGTTGTATCAACATGTTTTGACCATGACTGTTTACAATCCAGGGTTACTCCAAGCAGTTTAGTCACCTCCACATTATTTATTACAGCATTTAGTTGAGGTTTAGTGAATGATTGGTCCTGTAGAGATTTTTCTGTACTGTAGAGATTTTTACCCATGACATTTTTCTTCAGAGCAGAGAGCTTTTTGTTGTGTTGGACTGACTGCTCTGTAAAATTTGTGGAATTAAACTTTTAAGATAAGATCGAAACGTTCATACAAATCATCAACAGCTGACATACTGCACGTTTTCAGTTTCTGACTGCAGCTTATGAATGTTCCACAAGATCTGTAGAAGTATTTTCCAGTTAAGTGCCTTAGTTATTGCTCAAGGGGCTGGCCACCGCAGCAGTATGCCACCTTGGACTTGAACCAGCAACTTTCTGGTTTCATGTGGTTGGTATGCACGAACTGCATATGAGACCACCAGGTTAATCTTACTGGAGGTGTCACTGTATTGATTTACTGTGGGAAAAAAATTAAACTTACACTAATTGGGTGAAAATGAATAATTATTTCTACTAGTAATTGCAGTGAGAGGCAGTAGTGTGGCCTATACCTGTTACGGATATTATTTTTAACTCGGATCTCGTACCTGCGTACATGGACAAAATAATTGCGTAGTTGATACGCAAAATGCGTGCATGTTGGCAGGTCTGCTTTCCTTTAGATCCCTGATGTGCTTATCATTGGTTCAACATAATAAGATAACCTCAATTCCTTACAAAAAGAAAGGAAGAGTTGACTACATACAGTAAGAGAGAATCACTCAAACCCAATTCATCACAACTAATAAGAATAGACAAACAGGCTGTGATAATGTAAATGATAGTCACGTTGACAACATTTGTCTTGGTAAATTAAGTCATAACTCCACGTTTACATCTTAATTTAACTTCTTATTCCATTTGATTTAGACACACTATTCCTTTGAGAAAATTCCAAAGGAGAAATCTAAAGCACACAGTCAAACAAATTAGGCTATATATCTGAATGGTCTCTTGGAGGTATAACTGAAACCCCAGTCACCCAACAGGGCTGCTGCAGCGGAGCATCTGAGCTGCTGAGCTCAACATAGTTCCAGAGGCTGATACACCAATAAGCTTACAAAAACACATTATCGGCTAGCTATAAAACACCGGCCTATGGTTGAGCTGAGCCAGACTGACACCGGAAACCACACGACACCGGAAACCACACGACACCAGAAACCACATGACACCAGAAACCACAGTCCTACTGCATGTCCCACCTAGATCACATCTGAAGAACAAATCAGTAGCATTCATGGAAATGTCTCTATCATATTGTAGAACTTGGAGCTGTATGTTCCTAGACTATAATATAGAGTGCATTCGGAAAGTATTCAGACCCCTTGAAATTTCCACATTTTGTTACGTTACAGCCTTTTTCTATAATGGATTAAATAGTTTTTTCCCTCCTTAATCTACACACAATACCCCATAATGACAAAGCAAAAACAGGTTTTTAGAAATGTTTGCAAATATATAAAAAATATCACATTTACATAAGTACTGTATCAATAACCTACTGGTAAGACACGTTTCCCATTTATTCAGCTGAATACTTAATCTAATTAATTGAAGTGCCATGCTCAAAGGCTCACAGCAGTGGGACTCACCAAGGACCTGATCCAGTTAACTTCTCTGCGCTACGAATCCCGTTAGCGGGATCACTTTCCTAAACAACCGCTAGAATTGCAGGGCGCCAAATGCAAAAATATTACTAAAACTATTTATAATCATGCAATCATAAGTGAAATATAAGAAAACACAGCTTAGCTTGTTGTTAATCCACCTATCGTGTCAGATTTTGAAAATATACTTTACAGCAAAAGAAATCCAAGCTTTTGTGAGTGTAGCAATCAATGCTAGAACAGTTAGCCTTATATTAGCTTGGTCACGAAAGTCAGAAAAGCAATCAAATTAATCGCTTACCTTAGATAATCTTCGGATGTTTGCACTCACGAGACTCCCAGTTACACAATAAATGTTATTTTTGTTCGATAAATATTACTTTTATCACAAAAAAACGCCATTTGGGTTGCGCGTTATGTTCAGAAAAACAAAGCCTTGTTCCGTTTGACAAATTCCAAAAAGTATCCGTAATGGTCGTAGAAACATGTCAAATGTTTTTTATAATCAATCCTCAGGTTGTTTTTAACAAACATAATCGATAATATTTCAACCGGACCATAACCTATTCATTAAGAGACAAAAGGAAAATGGAGAGCTCCTCTCGCGCGCAGGAACTATTTGGAGGACACCTGACTACTTTTGAAAAATCTCGGAATTACAACCAATGATGGCTAGATGTGGGACCTTTCTGTTGCATTTCAAATATGGTGGTAGAATTATTTTTATTTTTTTAAGTAAGCAGAAATGAATAGGGTCTGATTTAAAAATAAAATGTTTTAAATAAATTGTTTACATTTTAATAAAAAATTAATTCACTGAGTAAATCTAACATCTCTATTCTCGAGCTGCAACACAGACATGTACGGAGTTTGTGTCAAAGGACATAGAGATTAATACATCATTATTCGACGTAGCTACCCCGTGTCTGCCCCTGCTCTTGTTTGTTGTGATGCTGAAATGTACATTCAATGGGATTAAGTGCCAGCAGTTCACTCGCATTTGCTAGTGAAAGAAATGAAATGCGAATACGAAAAATGACTGGTCTCATTTGTGCGAGTGTGATATACATTTAATTCTGCATTGTATTTTCCACCTAACATTACGAGGATCACGCAACCTGATAGACTGTAATTATGATCCACGTCATAAAACTGAACTGGTCCACCCACACAGACAGCGTTGTGAAGAAGGCGCAGCAGCGCCTCTTCAACCTCAGGAGGCTGAAGAAATTCGGCTTGTCACCAAAAGCACTCACAAACTTCTACAGATGCACAATCGAGAGCATCCTGTCGGGCTGTATCACCGCCTGGTACGGCAACTGCTCCGCCCACAACCGTAAGGCTCTCCAGAGGGTAGTGAGGTCTGCAGAACGCATCACCAGGGGCAAACTACCTGCCCTCCAGGACACCTACACCACCCGATGTCACAGGAAGGCCATAAAGATCATCAAGGACAACAACCACCCAAGCCACTGCCTGTTCACCCCGCTATCATCCAGAAGGCGAGGTCAGTACAGGTGCATCAAAGCAGGGACCGAGAGACTGAAAAACAGCTTCTATCTCAAGGCCATCAGACTGTTAAACAGCCACCACTAACATTTAGCGGCCGCTGCCAACATACTGACTCAACTCCAGCCACTTTAAAAATGGGAATTGATGGAAATTATGTAAAAATGTACCACTAGCCACTTTAAGCAATGCCACTTAATACAATGTTTACATACCCTACATTACCCATCTCATATGTATATATACTGTACTCTATATCATCTACTGCATCTTGCCATCTTTATGCAATACATGTACCACTAGCCACTTTAAACTATGCCACTTTATGTTTACATACCCTACAGTACTCATCTCATATGTATATACCGTACTCTATACCATCTACTGCATCTGCCATGCCGTTCTGTACCACCACTCATTCATATATCTTTATGTACATATTCTTTATCCCTTTACACTTGTGTGTGTGTGTAAGGTAGTAGTGTGGAATTGTTAGGTTAGATTACTGTTGGTTATTACTGCATTGTCGGAACTAGAAGCACAAGCATTTCGCTACACTCGCATTAACATCTGCTAACCATGTGTATGTGACTAATAAAATTTGATTTGATTTGAAAACCATTACACAAGTATAATCAAAAGTAAATATAAACATCTTGGCATTACATGGAGTCGGGAGTTTAGAAGACTGCGTGATGAAGAGTGAATGAGTGTCCGGTATTAGCTATAGAGGCAATGCTTCTAAAATGCCTTTGCACTAGATTTGAGATATTATCAATTTAGAAAATCTCAAATCATGTATGCGCCGCAAAGAACTACAATAGGCACGTTTACAGCGTTCAGATTCCCTTTGCCGTAGCCTGCTTAAGCTTTGTGTAGCCAGTTTGCGGTCAGTGTCGATGCAGTCTTTTGTCTGTATGTTTATTCCATTAAACAATCTGCTAATTCCACAAAACATATATTTATTTGATATGTTCTGTACTTATCAGTATGAATCTTTTATTTATGTTTTGTAAATACCTTTTCAGAGGACTGAACTGAACCAGGTGTGATCCATAATGTTTGTCTAAGAACATGAATCTCCAATTTGCCACGAGCGTCTGGTACTCTAAAAAGTTGGACATGGTTGGCAGGTCTGGAAAGTCACATGAGAAGTGGCCAACGTATATTCCCTACAAAGCACTGTACATGAGATTAATGGATGGATTTATTCTAAACACAGTTGAGTAATAGGCCTAGTATTATATTTGGCTTTGGGGGGGTTGCAGCAGTTCAATGCATAACTCTAAAGTCATTAGTGTATGCGTGTCTCCCATGAAGGCAAGTGAACAAGTACACACAGGGTAGAGAATCGGGAGAAGGGAGATGAAGGCTCAGAGGGAAAGCATGCATGTGTGACTGATGCTACCCAACCTCTCTAGATGGAGCTGTACATTCACAGAGAGGAGATGGAGAAACAAAAAATATCATATTTGCCCTCCATCCTCATATCCTGCAGCAATGCAAGATGATGCAGGGGGGGCAGTAATCCTAAGGTTAACCCACTCCAGAGTGCTCTGTGCCAGGCAGCCCTGATGGATGTGCTGACTGGGTGATGTCATCAGTCCAACTCTGCTGCCTGACCGTCACTACCACTATTGTTCTGCTCTCTGTGCTAAGGCTCCATTTATATTCAGTATCATCTGAGATTCTTGCTCTCTATCTTTCTAGTCATCTCTCCTCTCACTCTTGTTTTCTCTCTCCCTTGAGATGCCGTCTCTTTTCTTCTCAATTTATGTCAAACTGTTGAATGAAGACCTCATGAGACATCAGTGTTTTTAGGCAGCAAGGCAGTAAAGTAAGGAGAGTTCCATACATCTACAGGGAAATTCCTTGATCGTCATCCCTTAAATCCATTTCAGCTGTGGCTGCGGTCTCCTAAGACTTTAATGCTTAAGATAATCATACACTCCAGTGCCTGACAGCCAAACTGATACAGTGTGAGAGGATAAATCTGTATTCCTCTCTTGTCTTAACTTGCAGGGTAAACCATTTGCTTGAGAAGAGCCAAAGTGGGTTCTTAGTGGAAAATCTATGTAGTACAGAGATGAGTGGCCTTAAAAGTTCAAGTGAGTTGGTGTTGTTGGAATGGTATGGGTTGGACAGCCCAAACTTGTGAACCGTGATGGGTGCGTGGGCCGTGGATGGATTTCATGTCTGTGGCGGACCGGACTAGGAGCCCCAGGGCGGTGGGGCAGCCAGGCTGCTCGATGGCGCTGAAGGACACAGTGTCCTGGTTCAAAAGGATATATAGGCAGGGGATGCTTGCCACTCTCCAGACTGGCTCCCGGTGAGGGCATGAAGAGCTGCTTGAGAGGAGGCAAGAGAGCCAGGCTGTTACATCTCATACAGGGTAACACAGGTGAGGTACTGCAGGTGAAGTACTGCAGGAGAACCGGTGAGTTATTGTCCTGAATAGTCATTTTTTTAAATCGAGTCTAGTTGTTGTACAAGTTTGGATTGTTGTTTAATGATTGATTACAAAGACTGCATTTTCTTTATCAATCTACTTGCTTCCAAGTGGTGGATTCTCTGCAGTTCAAGTGAGGGGAAGACTTGTTCTTCAAGTTTTTAAATGGTGGAGCAGAGAAGTTTTCAGAATCTGACAAATATTCTCAGTGTGATTGAAATAAAATGTGTGTGGAGCAGAGAGGATCTGATAACCATTCCAGAGTTGACCATGTTGGTTATTGTTGACCAGGAACGCTGTTCATTGGATCACACGGTGGGTCGTCCATGTTAGGCAGTAGATTGGACATTGATCCATCGTGTGGTTTGGTCAGAGCAAAGCACACCAGAGGAAAACAGGTCAGTGGTCCACTAATCTGAGAAACATATCATTTCCTCTCCTCTCTGTTCTCTCTGCCCCTTATCTCCTAATCCCAATCCCTGTTTAATTAAAACTGTGAGGATGACATCAAAAACCTTGTTGGGATGACTTGGAAATCCTTTTTGGGAGAACACTGATGCAAGGTTCTCCTACGAGTTTGTAAGTCCTTGCTCTGAACTCTGAGTGTTAGTAGGTGTGTGTGCTTTCAGTAAAGACATTCAACTCTACACGATGCAACGGCAGCCAGATCAGTTAATTTCATCTGCTTCAGTAACAGTGCATTATTAGACCCCCCCCCCGAATGGGAAGATATCAGAATCAGTTAAGCTAAGTGCAGCTGGATAAATAAACAACATTAGGCTGTGAGTGGAATGGCCAGACGGAATAGATCCCTGCACACACCAACATTATTTCTGGACATTGCTGAAACAATTCTTTCCACGCACCACTCTGAATACAACTCAATCACCCGGTGGGCTACTCCAGTGGACAGCCATGTTGCTTACTCTGGCATCCAACAGCCATGTCATTTCCTATGGCTGGATCCAGACTACTCACTCATTATTTTAATTTGAGTTATTTAATCATTTAATGATTTGTTTTATTTGTGTTTTTGTTTTTCTTTCAACCCTTTTGTACTGGTCCATTCTACAAAAAACGCCATCACGCAATGCTATCCTGTTGTCATGCCAACATACCCTTCCACTCCCTCCTTCACCATTCCCCATTCCTTGTTCTGATTGGTCCTTCCAATTCTTACTTCCCTGTTGGCCCTGCTCCTTGCCTCGCCCCTTTCCACTCCAAATGCATGTTCCTTCCTGGTTGGAGATTGCAGAGTGCACTGTAGCCCCAGTAGCAATGGAGGACAGTGACCATGAGGCTCACTCATCATCAGATGACCTGGACTCCGCCCCGCCATCCCCTGGCCACACCAGGGACCACCACCATGAGCCCGAACAGGTACCAGTGACCAGACAAGGTCTGGGTCAAAGAATATGTCAAATACTTTCCAGATATTTGAGCTGCTGTGCTTGATTTAGTTGGACTGACACAGTGAATGGAACAAATGGAATAGTCCAGAAAGTTCAAAATTTCAAGCTAAATCAAGTGCACCTCAAATACTTTTAAGTATTTTCCATATTTCTATTGGTCTCTCAGTGAACCCCCCCCCCTTAAACCCGATCCCCTGTTGTCACACACAACACAGGGATGTTGTTGTGGCAGGAGGTTTCATACTGGTGCTCTCCATATGTACAGTGGAACCACAATTAGCCCTCTGTCGGCATGCAGGGATAATCTCCTATTATCCTGAGAACCATGTGGAAGGACAATCTAATGTTCATACATACCAAGGACTGGCAACAATGTACTTGAAAATTGTAATTTAATTGTCCACATGCTTTAGACTCCCTTTCTAGTTTACTAGTTCCTGTTTGAACCAGTTATTTGTGCAAAAAAGTTGTTGTTTACTATTGATCCAAAGAAAGAACAGCCCAATAGGCTGTGTGTCTGTTCACAGGAGCTTAAACTTGGAAGAACACCAATGTATCATCATGACTGTGTCCGCTCTAGATTAGCTCTCAAAACTTAACATCACTATTGAGCAGAGATATGGGCCGATAACTCCAGTTTACTCTGATTGCTATGGTTCCCCTAGAGCTAAGTCACTCTGGATAAGAGCGTCTGCTAAATTACTCAAATGTACAGTCGGGAAGTATTCAGACCCCTTTTTTCACATTTTGTTACTTTACAGCCTTATTCTAAAATGTATTAAGTCATTTTCCCCCCTCATCAATCTACACATAATACCCCATAACGACAAAACTAAAAAACGTTAGACATTTTTGCAAATGTATTAAACAGTGAGACTCGAAATTGAGCTCAGGTGCATCCTGTTTCCATTGATCATCCTTGAGATGTTTCTACAATTTGATTGGAGTCCCTCTGTGGTAAATTTAAATTGATTGGACATGATTTGGAAAGGCACACATCTGTCTATATAAGGTCCCATTGTTGACAGTGCACGTCAGAGTAAAAACCAAGCCATGAGGTCGAAGGAATTGTCCATAGAGCTCCGAGACAGGATTGTGTCGAGGCACAGATCTGGGGAAGGGTACCAAAAAATATCTGCAGTATTGTAGGTTCCAAGTACACAGTGGCCTCAATAATTCTTAAATGGAAGAAGTTTGGAACCAGCAAGACTCTTTCTACAGCTGGCCGTCCGGCCAAACTGAGCAATCGCGGGAGAAGGGCCTTAGTCACGGAGGTGACCAAGAACCCAATGGTCACTTTGATAGCGCTCCAGAGTTCCTCTGTGGAGTTGGGAGAAACTTCCAGAATGACAACCATCTCTGCAGCACTCCACCAATCAGGCCTTCATGGTAGGTTGGCCAGACCGAAGCCACTCTTCACTAAAAGGTACATGACAGCCAGCTTGGAGTTTGCCAAAAGGCACCTAAACGACTCATGAGAAACAAGATTCTCTGGTCTGATGAAACCAAGATTGAACTCTTTGGCCTGAATGCCAAACTTCACGTCTGGAGGAAACCTGGCACCATCCCTACGGTGAAGAATGGAGGTGGCAGCATCATGCTGTGGGGATGTTTTTCAGCAGCAGGGACTGGGAGACTAGTCAGGATCAAGGGACAGATGAACAGAGAAAAGTACAGAGAGATCCTTGATGAAAACCTGCTCCAGAGCTCTCAGGACCTCAGACTGGGGCGAAGTTTCAACTTCCAACAGGACAACGACCCTAAGCACACAGCCAATACAACGCAGGAGTGGCTTCGGGACAAGTCTCTGAATGTCCTTGAGTGGCCCAGCCAGATCCCGGACATGAACCTGATCGAACATCTCTGGAGAGACCTGAAAATAGCTGTGCGACGACGCTCTCCATCCAACCCTACTGAGCTTGAGAGGATCTGCAGAGAAGAATGGGAGAAACTCCACAAATCCAGGTGTGCCAAGCTTGTAGCATCATACCCAAGACGACTTGCGGCTGTAATCACTGCCGAAGTACTTTGTTGAAGCACCTGAGTAAAGGGTCTGAATACTTATGTAAATGTAATATGGAAGTTTTATTTTAAATTTCTAAAAAACTGTTTTTGCTTTGTCATTGTGGGGTATTCTGTGTAGACTGAAAAAAAACAATTTTAGAATAAGGCTGTAACAAAATGTGCAAAAGTCAAGGGGTCTGAATACTTCCCGACTGCACTCTAAATGTAAAATAGCCTCTTAGCCTTCTCAATACACTGTAATATTCATAGTGGAGCAGGCTGGGGATTCTTTACACAAACTGGGGCAGAAAGG
This sequence comes from Salvelinus alpinus, assembly GCF_045679555.1. NCBI lineage: Eukaryota > Metazoa > Chordata > Actinopteri > Salmoniformes > Salmonidae > Salvelinus > Salvelinus alpinus. The sequence goes on from NC_092107.1 coordinate 4,673,371, forward strand.
GCATGCATGGCTGTGGTAACTTGAGCATCAGCCCTAAGGACATGAGCACCAATCTGCATCTCAAATGGCATCCTATTCTTTATACAGTGTACTTCTTTTGACCAGGGCCCATAGGGAATAGGGTGCCTTTTGGGATGGAGCACTAGTCTGTAGTCTGAACTCCAGGGAGGGATATCCCTTTACAGTTTCAACTACACACAGAGGCTCTGCCTTTGTTGGTGTCATGAATTGTAGGTATTGTCATCAGGTAAGGTAGATGGTTTACTCTTGTGGTTTGGGAAAAGGCAGAGATGGGAATAAAATAACATGTAGTTATGATTGACAGGTTTAGGTAGATTTGAAAATGAGTGCTGTTACTAATCACCACAAATTGATCAGTCATTGTGTAAATGACATTTGAGGTGACATGTTTAACACCAATAGGTTTTTATCAGGTTTCCTCTGTCTACCAGTATGTGTTGAGTGACACACCCATATGAATAGATGATGTCATGTTTGAGTCCTTGTTGATGGCATAAGGTGTGTGTGTTCATGACTGTTTGCGTTTGAAGCTGTATGACACCATATACCACAGCAATTCATTTGAGCAGTCTTCTAGTAATCAAGAGGGTTCGTTAATCATTTAGAGGTTCATTTCCTTTAGCTCTACTCAATCAAATCATATTTTGTTGTGTAACCTGTTAAACGGTTGCCTACACTCTTTATCATCCACGTGGCTACAGTACTGTACCTTCCATTGAATTGTGATGTCCCAGGGTGCGTCCCAAATTGCAGCCTATTCCCTATGTAGTGCACTACTTTTGACCAGGGCCCATAGAGAATAGGGTGCCACCCAGACTCCAGAGTCTACCATACCAAGGCTGAAGCTGCTGAGCAGGAAGAATCTTTACGGCCAGCTGCCACGGCACTACACTTTAAACAAGATGTATCCTCCCATTTCCTACAAGTTCAGGAAGGTCAATGATGTCGTTCTGTCCTTGAGCTGTTCTTGTCTATTTAATGTTCTATATTATGTCATGTTTTGTTTGGACCCCAGGAAAAGTAGCTGCTGCTTCAGCAACAGCTAATGGGGATCCTAATAGAATACTAATACTCAAATGATGAGTTATCTACTCTATCAGAGGACACTATAGGTTCTATTTTTGGCGCTCTATATTGTATTGGACAGAGTGAGTGTGTTCTCTCGCGTCAGAATCAGAGGGTGTGCTTGTTATCAGTTTGATGGCCATCAGAGACCTCTTCTTCCTCGGCATTCCTCCCATCAGCACAAATATTTACCCTCCCCTCTTACGTTGTTAACCTTGTAGCTTCTCTGGTGGTCTCTCTAGTGAATCAGTCAGTCGATATCTTCTTTCCTCGCTGTCTCTTAGTGTAAATCTTCTCTAAACCCTAGAGAACTAGGCCTACCTTGCACTTAATGATTTCTTAGGTTGTTTCTCTCCATCAAAACATTCAGTGTCTGTAACCATTGCATTTTCTTCTTTTTTCCTGTTGATCCTTATGTTGCCCCTGTTACCTTTGCTCATTGTTTTCCTTCCGATCTATATTAACCCTCCCTCCTGCTCCAACCTTTGCTCCCCTCTGTCCATTCTTCTCTGCATCACCTCTCCCACCCACCCGCACCACTCCCTGCCCCCCCTTCTTAGCACTCAAGCCATTCCATTGATGATTCTGAAGACTCTGAGTTGGAGAACATCATGCAACAAGACCCCCACCACAGCGGGGACCACCCTCACCCGCCTCTGGGCGGCTATGAGCACAGCCCCTACCATGAGCACTCCCACCCGGTGGACAGGGAGGTGGAGGGTGGCGACACCCCCGGGACGCCCACCTTTTTGCGGCCCCCCACTGCGGTTGGCAGAGCCCAGTCAGACAACCAGGGCGTAGGGAGGCTGCAGTTGGGTGATCACTATGACATGCAGTCTCCCCTCAGTCCCACCAGGCCCAAGAGCCCCTGGGGCCGCTTTGACCCCTACGACTTTCCAGAGGTAAACTTCAGGCCAGGTGGACCGTTTAGGGTGTAGAGACCAGAGGCAACACTATGGGCAATGTGGGTTGGGTTATCACCTCTCCAGTCCAAAGAGGCTGTGCTTTAGCCCCAGAGGAGCACTAGCAGCAGGTTCAGGCCATTTCCAGTGGTGTTTACGTGGAACCTTTGGTTGCAGATTACTCAGTTTGTGGCTTTCGCTTTGAAACTGATGTTGGTCAAAGATGGTAGTGTGTTCTGGTGTTGACAATGGCTTCATTCAATACCCTACATCTGTTGAAATGGCTTTAGGTTTGAAGACATGTATTTATGTGTGGTAGGTGTTACCTTTTTTATTTAGAATGATTACTGTAACTCGCAAATGTGCCGCCACCAGAATTGAGCGGCGTGTTTAAAAAGGCGTCTGTGTTTCTTTTGCTTTCACAGGACCAAGACAAGGACTATGTGGGCTTTGCCACACTGCCAAACCAGGTGCACCGTAAGTCTGTTAAGAAGGGCTTTGACTTCACCCTGATGGTAGCAGGGGAGTCTGGTCTGGGCAAGTCCACCCTGGTCAACAGCCTCTTCCTCACAGACCTCTACAAGGACAGGAAGCTACTCAACGCTGAGGGTGAGGCGGCCATTTCGGTGTCTCATCTTCTGAATAAATTAATGAATGATATAAATGGCCAGCTGCTAAGGAAATGTGTGTTTTAACCCCAGAGCGGATCACTCAGACAGTGGAGATCACTAAACACACAGTGGACATTGAGGAGAAGGGCGTGAAGCTGAAGCTCACCATCGTAGACACCCCTGGCTTTGGAGACGCTGTCAATAACACTGAATGGTATATGTCAAACATCCTTCCTTCATAGGACTCTTCTTTGGTGTCAGGAAAACATGAAACAACTCAACTCCTATTATGATCCTAAGGCAGAGCTGAGTAAGTTCGAGGTATTGAGTTGATCTTAACCTTTGGATATACACGGTAGTCTTCAATACAGTCGTCAAACTTTTATTGCAATTAGGCTTTGTATTGTTACATGAAGCAGTTTGAGGTACAGTTGCAGTATAGCTCAGTATACAGTAGGGGAATGACTGTCTGCATTGCCTCAGTGCTGGTGTGTCTCTGTGTCTCCCCCACCGCCCTAGCTGGAAGTCAGTGGCGGACTACATCGACCAGCAGTTTGAGCAGTACTTCAGGGACGAGAGTGGACTGAACAGGAAGAACATCCAAGATAACAGAGTCCACTGCTGCCTCTACTTCATCTCTCCCTTCGGACACGGGTACGTCAGCTACGACATGTTGTCTCTGTCTCAATACTCTTTAAATGGAGTCCTTCTATTGAGACAGACATATTGGCTGTGTCTCAATGCTCTTAGAATTGTTTCCTTTCCCCTTCTACCCTCCTTCCTTGAGTACCACCGAGAGGGTTTCCACTATGCACCATGTTGGTTTGCACCATGTTCCATGCATTCTAAATGCATTGGGTTTCCGTGGAATCTAGAACCACCCTGCTCTGCTGCCTCTAGGGAAATCTGCATCTGGTGCAGTGCTAAATGTTCTATCCATTTTGAGGGGCAGATGCTGCAGTACTGAACTTTCTCTCCACTTGTCGGTGTAAATGCTGATGCAGTACTTTTGTCTGAGCTTACGGTCTGTTTTACTCCGCTGTGTTCATTGAAAGGAAAAATCTTGAGCACCGTCATTAGCGCTTAAGCACTGCTGCAAACCTGTAATAAGGAAACAACTCCCTCTGCTGACCAATATTAGATACTACTACAATCCTTGAAAATATGGTTTATGCCGATTACCTTAATTTGGATTACCGTAATTATCTCTTAACCATATCAAAGTTTTGTCAGTGTTGTCTATGCCCATGTTTCCACATGTACAGTGTTTTTTTTGGTTGTTTTCTCAGTGTTTACTTGTTGTCCCTAATTCTAAGTTGCTCTGGTCATTTACTCTGCTAAATTACAAAAAATGTATGTCATATCTTGTTGTCTTGTATCTGTCTCAGTCTGAGGCCTCTGGATGTGGAGTTTATGAAGGCCCTTCATGAGAAGGTCAACATTGTGCCAATCCTGGCCAAGGCAGATACACTCACACCCACCGAGGTCAAGAAAAAGAAATTCAAGGCAAGCCACTCTCTAACTGGCTTTTCTATCTGTGTCTGCTTGTCTGAATACCATGGCTCTGTACAAATAAGAAATGGACAGGGGACATTGGTTTCAGCACATTTCTGAAACCAATTTTTATTTCCAGGTGACTGTTTTGTTGGATTTGTTTTTGCTCCTTGTTCTTTTGTCCATCCTCAATCACAGGATTTAAAACAGTAGTTGAATGTTCTCTTCCTCTTCTCTCTATCCCTCCATCTTCCTGTAGATCCGAGAGGAGATCCAGCAGTATGGGATTAAGATCTACCAGTTCCCAGACTGTGACTCTGATGAGGATGAGGACTTCAAACAGCAGGATCAGGAGCTCAAGGTGAACCACATTTATCCAAACCTCATATCACTAGTTGAGGAAGTATGGCAACATAAAGGACACTAGTCATCATAAACAAACTGTCTGCAATACAGGAATGCAGGGTTAGGAAACCCAGATTACAGATGATGTCCGTAACCATGTTATTATTGAGCACACAGCCTCGAAAAGTCATCAGTTTGTGAATTCTATTAATCTCTGTGTGCACCGGTGCATTAGAGGGCAGGCTGTGGCTGTGCAGCCAGGACAGGCCAGAATGTTGTTTTGGTAGATAAATGGTGTCTCAGTCTCTCCCCCTCATAGAACCGTGTCTGTGACCTCATGTGCCCTGACGGTGTGCTCTGTCCATTCCAAGTAGGGGGAGAGAGAGAGAGATGGAGAAATGGGTAGATCTGCAATGCAGCATTTTCCACTGACTGCATTACCTCATCATAACCACAGATATATTCCTCCCTCTTTGTACTTTATTCACTTCATTCATATTCACCTCTCTTGCTCTCTCTCCCTACCCCTGTCTCCCTCCTCCAGGACAGTATACCGTTTGCGGTGATCGGCAGCAACACGGTGGTGGAGGCCAAAGGGAAGAGGGTCCGTGGTCGTCTGTATCCCTGGGGCATCGTGGAAGGTAACCCTGTTACACCATTATTTAGTTATTGTGTGTCGGGGTCTTATTATGTTAGGGTTGACCTGGGATGTGGACATGAAGCTAAGGTTAGGGTATTGGTTGTAGACTAGGGTTAGGGTATTGGTTGTAGACTAGGGTTAGGGTATTGGTTGTAGACTAGGGTTAGGGTATTGGTTGTAGACTAGGGTTAGGGTATTGGTTGTAGACTAGGGTTAGGGTATTGGTTGTAGACTAGGGTATTGGTTGTAGACTAGGGTATTGGTTGTAGACTAGGGTATTGGTTGTAGACTAGGGTATTGGTTGTAGACTAGGGTATTGGTTGTAGACTAGGGTATTGGTTGTAGACTAGGGTATTGGTTGTAGACTAGGGTATTGGTTGTAGACTAGGGTATTGGTTGTAGACTAGGGTATTGGTTGTAGACTAGGGTATTGGTTGTAGACTAGGGTATTGGTTGTAGACTAGGGTATTGGTTGTAGACTAGGGTATTGGTTGTAGACTAGGGTATTGGTTGTAGACTAGGGTATTGGTTGTAGACTAGGGTATTGGTTGTAGACTAGGGTAGTGGTTGTAGACTAGGGTAGTGGTTGTAGACTAGGGTAGTGGTTGTAGACTAGGGTAGTGGTTGTAGACTAGGGTTAGGGTAGTGGTTGTAGACTAGGGTTAGGGTAGTGGTTGTAGACTAGGGTTAGGGTAGTGGTTGTAGACTAGGGTTAGGGTAGTGGTTGTAGACTAGGGTTAGGGTAGTGGTTGTAGACTAGGGTTAGGGTATTGGTTGTAGACTAGGGTTAGGGTATTGGTTGTAGACTAGGGTTAGGGTATTGGTTGTAGACTAGGGTTAGGGTATTGGTTGTAGACTAGGGTATTGGTTGTAGACTAGGGTTAGGGTATTGGTTGTAGACTAGGGTATTGGTTGTAGACTAGGGTTAGGGTAGTGGTTGTAGACTAGGGTATTGGTTGTAGACTAGGGTTAGGGTATTGGTTGTAGACTAGGGTATTGGTTGTAGACTAGGGTATTGGTTGTAGACTAGGGTATTGGTTGTAGACTAGGGTATTGGTTGTAGACTAGGGTTAGGGTATTGGTTGTAGACTAGGGTTAGGGTATTGGTTGTAGACTAGGGTATTGGTTGTAGACTAGGGTAGTGGTTGTAGACTAGGGTAGTGGTTGTAGACTAGGGTAGTGGTTGTAGACTAGGGTAGTGGTTGTAGACTAGGGTAGTGGTTGTAGACTAGGGTAGTGGTTGTAGACTAGGGTAGTGGTTGTAGACTAGGGTAGTGGTTGTAGACTAGGGTAGTGGTTGTAGACTAGGGTAGTGGTTGTAGACTAGGGTAGTGGTTGTAGACTAGGGTAGTGGTTGTAGACTAGGGTAGTGGTTGTAGACTAGGGTAGTGGTTGTAGACTAGGGTAGTGGTTGTAGACTAGGGTAGTGGGTGTAGACTAGGGTAGTGGGTGTAGACTAGGGTAGTGGGTGTAGACTAGGGTAGTGGGTGTAGACTAGGGTTAGGGTAGTGGGTGTAGACTAGGGTTAGGGTAGTGGGTATAGACTAGGGTTAGGGTAGTGGGTATAGACTAGGGTTAGGGTTGAACCGGGATGTGGACATGAAAGGTTTAGGGAAACACTGCCCTAACCCAACACTCTCTGTTACTCTTGACAGTGGAGAACTCGGCGCACTGTGACTTTGTGAAGCTGAGGAACATGTTGGTGAGGACACACATGCAGGACCTGAAGGATGTGACACGGGAGACCCACTATGAGAACTACAGGGCTCACTGCATCCAGAGCATGACCCGCATGGTGGTGAAGGAACGCAACCGCAAGTACGGACACACACACACGCTCATACACTGTCACTCATATGTTGTTTATAGCTTCGATCAGGTATCTTAATGCTGCACGTATTGTTACTCCTATACATACATAATGTAGCTCAAGTGCAATTCACACTAACATATAGTCACAAACTTTAACAACATATACACCCACATACTGTTAACCATATTGTCTTTCTCCACTCTACTCCTGTAGTAAACTGACCAGGGAGAGCGGCACAGACTTCCCCATCCCTGTGATACCAAGTACCACAGACACAGAGACGGAGAAGCTAATCCGAGAGAAAGACGAAGAGGTACCACGACGATACTCAGAGCACGATGAGCACTCAGACCCAACTCTAGAACCCCACTCTGACCCAGGCCTAGACTCAGGGTCTGAACCTGAGTCCTCCTGAGTCCTCCAGGCTGTCAGTCATACAGTATATACACTCCATCCATACATGCAGGTGCCCCTGAAGACCCCAGTCAGGTGGGGTGATGGTGGTCTGGTTTGAGGAAGGGTCAGAGGTTAGGGGTGACAGTCGGCCCCTACAACAGCACCCAGCCCTGGGATGCACATGAACTGAAGGAGAAGACTAGACTAGATCTGGGTACAAATCATGTTTTATATTCAAATACTATTTGAACCCAGGTCTGGCTGTAGAATATAATATGCCAGGTCGCATTGCCTGGGTAGAGTAGTGTTGTAGATGGAAAGAAGCCCTGGTTCTCTTCTCCCTGTTTGAGTTTGTCCCTGTCCGAAAGCACCATGGTGCCAATTTCATATAATTTATTTGTTATTTATTTATTTATATATTTTATGATTAAAAGCTGATGAAGTTCTTTAAGGTTAACACTACCTCAACAAAAATGCCCTAAACTGAGATCGAATACGATACCCTGTGACCCACGTGCGCAACTTGAGTTTTGGCGCAGCTCTTCCATTGATATCAGTGCATCATTTACACAAAAATCAAGGTAGATTCCCCCTGAATGACATGAGCCATTAAAAAAATTATACATTATTTTCTGTTTTTCCCTCATTTTTGGTATGTAACCCTTTCCATTATTAAAATGTGAACACAAAACTGTTGCCATAATTTCATCCTATTTTGATATGTGTGTGGGATTGAGGGGGATGCTATGCAGGGCAAATACGTGTCTGCAAGCACCATATCTGTCTCACTCATACTGCATATCACAGTATTGAATTAACAGGCTTTACATGTAGTAATTACGGAAATGAATTTGTGTACTTGACTGAACACACACGCACAGTCACCAGGCTCATTTACGTGGTCTCCAGACAGAGCGAATGGGGTGCCAAATCGTATCAATCAGTTGTTCTCCACTGGCTTGATGGTCATTGGATAGGGCTTGGTCATTGGTGCAGTGACGTAGAAGTAATGGGCCTGTTCCAGGCCACCTGGACTGTATGGTCCAGGTGGAGACAGAATAGACTGGGGTGGCAAATCGTATCGATCGGTTGTCTGTCAGCACTTTTGGCTTGGTTGTGATTGGATACGGCTTGGTTATTGGTGCAGTCATGTGGAAGTAATGGTTGCGTTCCAGGCCACCGACATTGCAGTCATGAAATGTTGGCAATCAGTACTTCAGCATTTGTAGTGTTCTGAGACGGTCAGATCTGTGCAAATGTGAAAGTAATGTTTAGCATTAACAATCTGATAGTCTGGTGAGAGTAGACTGGTATGGGGAATCCTTTTGATCTGTTGTCACATAGCTGGCTTTGTTGTGATTGGTAGCTCTTGGTTATTGGTGCACTCACATGGAAGTAATAAGTTTGTATGAGGTTCTAAAGCTTGTGAGCATCTCCCCAGTCCCCACTTCATTCTGTGGTGTTTTGTATTGCTGCATGTCGCATTGAGGGTGTTTGACTGACAGTGGCCTCTCTTCTCTCTACAGTTGCGGCGAATGCAAGAGATGCTCACAAAGATCCAGGAACAGATGCACACGCAGAAGGAGGCCTATTAACCAAGGCTACTACTAGAACCCCTTAACCTCTGTAAATATAGGCCCCTTTCCACTACTAGGGTGGGCACCACTAGTACCACTCTACTCTAGTCCACAAACCATTGTCTACTCCAGCTCATCCAACCCCAACAGCCACCACTCTTCATTTCGTCAATAACCCTCACTATCAGAGACTGATCCAAGGCCAGGCATGAGGCATTCACAGACAGGAGGTGGCATGGTGAGAAGTTTCTTCTTCCAACAACATGGAAGCCTTGCGTCTCCACACATGTTGTGGAAACTCTAACGGTAACAACGGGCACCCCTGTCAGGTGCCATTGCTAGAGCACAACACCACAGACCTAACCACCTGTTTGTCCTTACAGGGTTACGGCCGGGTCCTGCCTGCCTGCCTTCCACCCATAGTTTATATGTGGTCTTGTCAAAAGATAACTTTTTGCCTTCCAGTTTTGTCGCTAATGTACCTTGATGTTTCTCCTTAGTGAACTCTAACCCCTGACATTGGTTAAGGGGTAGACTGTAGAGCATGTGTTGTCCTGTATACTGATATAATGTAAATCTTTTTTTTTACTACAATTACATGATTGCATCTATCACTTGTAATTATTTTATTTGCATTGCTACACAGAATAGCAAGAAATTCCTTGTTGTGGAATGAATGACAAATGTTACTGAAGTACTGTTGTGTGTTTTTGGACAAATGTATGTTAATAGGGCTAATTCGTTTTCTTCACTTTTCCAGTTCCAGCATTCTCAAACCTGGGTTGTTCGTTCTTGTATTTAACTGAAAAAGGAAACCCACTACTTAGTTCTGATATCTGTAATGATAGATTAAGTTTTTTCTGGAATATTGTTGACTTGCAGCTCTCCAGGGTCGTGTTAACTTTTCGCAGTGAAAACCAATGTGTGTTCTTAGACCGGGATTCAATCCGATTATAGACATTGTGACTTTTAAAGGCAATTTCAGATTGAGCTGACATGCACATTTACGTGATAGGATCTCCGCAAACGTGGGGAACATTGCCTTTTTAAAACCCGAGATCGGACTGAATCACGGCCCGAATGGACACGTTCAGGTAGTAACTCCCCGTAGAATAATTAATTTTTTTACTGAACACTACCCAAAAGGAGAAAAGAGCAGGCTTGAGCTAATTAAGTGGCAGCCAAGAGACGCTGGCCTGGGGACCAAGCAGTCAGGACAAGGCCCTTATTCTGCCGGATGTCAGGGGTTAGAGAATGACCGGATCGCCTCGTATGTTATAGAAGTGTCTGACATAGCAAGCCTTCATTCATGGGTTGATTCATTGATATACTCCTTAGACTTGATGTTGATTGTGGACAGTAAGTATGCACCTACTCTTTTGAAGTACATTATTAAGTAGATATGTTTGAGTGGATGGTTTTATTATAGTAGTTATATTATGCAGTCAAAGCAAGAAATTATGTAATTATCATTTAGGTATTTTCCACTCCCACGTTTCCCCACAAGAATTTTGGCTTTAAACAATTTTTGTTATAAGATGAATAGTTTTGTATTTATTTTCCTCAGGTGCAAATATGAGGTCATTCACAAGGAACAAGTCATGAGATATGAAGATACATATGTTTTGGATTGTATGAATATGCCAGAAAAATTAAGAATGTTTCAATGAGAATAAAATATTTCAGATTTGTATTTCTCTTTGTAAGCAACATTGACTATATTTTGCCTCTTCCTGGCCATCAAAGCTTAGATTCACCTAGAGACCCAGTCCAAAATCAGAAGGGTAGGAAATGTTTTCCCCCCATTTGTTTTATAAGAATGTTATTTTTGTCATACTACTTTTCGGAATATTTATCTAATAAATAACTTTGGCCGGGATTCAATCCAATCTCAGATTGACAATGCGCCAATTAAGCCGACATATGCAGCATTTACTGTGAATGTGGGCTCTGCTAACGAGGGAACTTGCATTGGACAAAGCGCGCTCGATGGAACCTGGGCCTTTATAAAGTAATTGAGGAAGAGAAAGGATTCAATGAATTGTAATAGAATAATCTGCATCTTGACTTCATTCTAGACATTTTCTACTACTCTTACTTTGTATTTCGATGGTGTTGCTGATTGAGGCTACCACAAATATTCTCCACAACCTAAACATTTTATGAAATTGACCAAAGCAAGAAGTTTTTATAAATGTAAGTAAGATTTATTAAGCATTGTCCACTTATGCATTAATGTTCTCTTTTTACATAATGGACAATAAGATCTAAACGCAACCCAAAATGTGCAGGCAATACAATGTTGTGGAAAGAGGTCCGTGAGAACCACCACTACAGCACTTATCCCAGAAAACAGCTAGCATTAAAATCTATGCAAAAACAGGCAACAGAAAACTTACACAATCCATTCAATTAAAAAAAATATCTGATCAGAGCATAATGAAGACTCCTATCATGTCCACTGTTCCTCTCACAAACACACGTAAAAACATTCAGATTAAGTGAAGGACACCACTTGCAAAAACACAGAGACAATATGTAAATTTGTAAACCAGTTTAATTGTGGTTAAGTAGCAGATCAAAGTGCTAGAAGTTAAGTTTAATCTCAGCTACACAGGTCGTCATCATAGTGTAGTGGAAGGCAAACATGAGAATGTAGATAAGTTATGACCAGGCAGCCTGATGACCAGGGATACCAGATATGGTTGGTGGAGAAAGATGTCAGAGTGCTTCGTAGGTGACTGCCCTACCATGTCATTTAACCCCAAACTGCCTCATTCATTTAAATTCTCTGCCATGAAACTGCCAAAGGCCTTTGTTTTAACAAGTTCACTGCTGCAACACAATCAATAAGAGACATTCCTCACTATATTACACATACAGATATATACTCCAGGAACGATTTGCAGTGCTTGTGCCTGCTATGCTGGTCCCTGCTATTAGTAAAACAAAATGAGGCAATATGTAGTCACTTGAGTATTTTTCATTTTCATCCTGTGCTAAATTGAGTGGTTGTTCAGTTTCATGAGAAGTCATCACGTGGTTCATGTGGGAATGCTGACATGTGTTGGATTCCTGCGTGGGCCACATCCACTGAATACATGTTATTACAATAGTCTGCTCAATGACCATTGTCAGTTTTACCAGCAGGGGGAGCCTGTGGAGCATGCAGCCATATGACAGTGCTGCACTAGGAGGCGAGCACATGGTACAGCTAGGCCAGGCCATGTTTTAGGTTTGACTCCACAGCCATGTGCCTGGGTAGAGGGGGAGGGCCCTGCAATCATATTCTCAATGTGCTCCTTTATGGTGCTTAGTTGTTAGAGCACACACAAACTGATCCCATGCTGACACGCCAACAACACCCACCAATCACACACTGCCTGTCTCTCTGACCCCGATTCAGCCCATCTGAAATTGGACGCTTTGCCTTCTGAATGGTCACATCAGGGCCCGTATCCACAAAGCACCTCAGAGTAGGAGTGCTTGTCTAGAATCAGTTTAGCCTTTTAAATCATAATTAATAAGTTTATATGGACAGATTGTAGATCAGCACTCCTACTCAGATGATTTGTATATGTATGCCCTGGCATTAGTGGTATACTTCAGTTAAATCTAATACCTTGGTGCTTGATAGTGGCACCATCAGTCATTTGTAGTGTGGTTTTTAAATACTCTTGGCTGTGGAATACATGTAGCAGAAATATAAAACCGATCTGGAGTGAAAATATGCAGGTCTGACTGCCTTCAACATTCGATGACTCCCTTTTCTCACTCTTAGCTGCTGTTTTGCTTCTGCAGATATGCACACGGAGGGCCAGACAAAATGTATCTGACTCTCCACTGCATCCTGTACAATAACATCAAGATGATCCTCCTGGACATCATACTCAGCCCAACAACATTGGCTCTTTCACCTCATAATATAAATATCTTTATAATGGTTATGTTTTTTATAGTTTCTTTGTGGAATGTTCTGAGTTATTCCTTATAGACAGCTGTACTGCCTCAGGTTAGTTAATGCAGTTTGTGATTCATCAGTGAATATGAGAACTGCGTCTTGCCTTCAGTATGAAGACTTTTCCGTTTGTCAGTACAGTAGTCCTGGTGCCTGCCTCGGGCTCAGCGTCTGGGCTGGCTCCTGTCCGGCTGGTCTGCTCTGGGGCAGATGGTCTCCAGGTCTGTCTCCGACTTCAGCCCGACTCTGGCCACCTCAGGGTGGGTGTGGCCTGTTCATGTACTTGGTTCTCAGGCTAGCTTCAGGATGGCTCTGGCCTGGTTCAGAAATCAGGCTAGCTTCAAAGTGCTAACGGGGAATGAGGGCATGGTCACCATAGTTACAGGGTTCAGCAGCTGTGGGTGATGTGCCACCACCTGGGCACCAACTCCCATCTGCTTTCCCACGATGGTGGTTGTGCCCTGGTTGGGGGCAGTACCATTGACCTGGGCATGGGTGATGGTATGGGTGATGTGGCCCACCATGGCTGGCTGGGTGACAGCCACGGGTTGGGGGTAGATGGTGGGTAAATGGTGCTGGCCCAGGTGGGTAACAGGGTGGACGGTGATGTGTCCGATGGGCTGGTGGTGGTGGTGCCCTGGGGCCAGCTGCATGGAGGCTGAGGGGGCTAGGTGGGTGAGGTGCTTGGCTCCTCCAGATGAAGTCTGAGCCTGGATGACGTGGTTGACGGCCTGGATGACGGAGGCGTGGGAAGCCGAGCTGTGGGCGATGACCGTGGGCTGCAGGCTGGGAGCCTTTACCATGTGTGTGTGGGCCGGGAAGAGGGTGCTAGGGGAGGTTACAATGTGTGTGTGGGCCGATAGGAGGGCCTGGATAGGGGTGGTGGTGATGCTGGATGTTGGGGTGGAGAACGTAGCTGAGACAGGCAGGGCTGACAGCAGGTGGGGGTGAAGCTGGGGGTACGTTTGGGCCTTGTGTTGGCTGGAGATGTGTTGGGTGAGGTTGGATGTGGTGGGGGTTATGGGAGTGGGGGTCACAGTCTTGCACAACTCAGGCTGTATGGCTTGTTGAGGCATGGTGGGTAAGGCTGTCGGCGCTGACGGAACATTCTCTTCATCCATGAGGTCTTCACCCTCTGGGACACAGACAGAAAGAACACATGTTAATAACTTTACCCTCGATTGTAAAAGCAAATAACTCAGATTTCTTCGCTTTGTACATTCTTAAAACACTGTGCAGGAATAAGTGTAGATGGGTCTTACTATAAATAAATGGGGCCAATGGGTGACATTGGGGGGGAAACAAATTCTAAATGGTTTGAAACAAAAATGATTTATGAAGTTCCACGTGTACTTAGAGGAATGAAAGTCAATATGCAAATTGACCCATAACTCCAGCTATACAACAGGACTATACATCCTTTAACTTGCTAATGAACCCTGCTTAAAGTCAGACTTTCAGGGGCTTTTTCCAAGCACTGTAATTGTCAAGGACCTCAATGTTATAAATTGTGCATAGTGCCTAATATAGAACCCCTCCCCATGCATAAAGTAAGCCATTACCAATAATGCATTTTTAGGCCTTGATATTATTACATTCATTCTCACACAGTATGTGAGAATTGTGGACATTACCTGTCTAAATAGATTGGTTACAAAAAACTAAAAAAAATAAAAAAAAATAAAAAAATCGACATGCATCCAATGTGGCTGACACATAAATAGCATCCATGAATAGCGATAGAATTAAATCTCACCATTTGAATCCGACGTTTTTATTTTATTTTATTGGAAGGATTTGTATGGAAAGCCAAGTTCATGTAGTCTACTTCAAGCCCCTTGTATTGTTTAAAATTGCAGGTTTAACATGGAAAATGAAAACGCATGTAATTTCATTACCAAATCAAATTACGAATAAACTCACTAGGCTATGTAATTTCTCATCATTATATCCAGAATAATTCATAGGAATAGTGTTGGGTGTTGCACAATAGGCCATCCTACACAATTGCGCACAGTAGACTGTCCAATCCCAGGCACAAAAACAAACTCATTACCTTGATGCTTTTGCTTATAAATCTAACGAGACCCTGCTGTAAATCAAGCAGACAAAACGATCAACATCAATTCGCTAGGAATATCAGATCCAATGTGGATCCAGGCACAACGGTCTTCACCAGCATATCGCATGAGACAAAAATATTCTGGACATTCATCACAAACACCTTTACTGCAGCACTTGGTGCGTGCAATGCAACAGCTCATCACAGAAGCTGTTAATCACTTGACTGTCTTTTGGAAAACTCCTTCCGGATCAGATGTGTGAAAATATCAGCTGGACACCAAATTCGCATCCAACAAGTATTATGCATAATTACTGAAGAACCACGTTAATGAGAGTATCAAGGTAAGGTGACTCTTCCAGTTAGAAGCATTAGATTTTGCACTGCATACCTTATTTTGGATTTGTGCGCCCATGAAAACGGTTTTCACCCCATAACATAAGGAGACAGAATGGCATGTAGTTACTGCATTTCTGAGATCTCAATACAAAAAAAACTGTCACAGTTAGATCCAGGACTCAAGTTCAATGTCTAATTTAACTGATTAATGCTTAATATATGATAATGACAACTTACACTGCCATAAAAACGTGGCTGGGTCTTTCAGCATGACAATGATCCCAAACACACCGCCCGGGCAACGAAGGAGTGGCTTCGTAAGAAGCATTTCAAGGTCCTGGAGTGGCCTAGCCAGTCTCCAGATCTCAACCCCATAGAAAATCTTTGGAGGGAGTTGAAAGTCCGTGTTGCCCAGCAACAGCCCCAAAACATCACTGCTCTAGAGGAGATCTGCATGGAGGAATGGGCCAAAATACCTGCAACAGTGTGTAAAAACCTTGTGAAGACTTACAGAAAACGTTTGACCTCTGTCATTGCCAACAAAGGGTATATAACAAAGTATTGAGAAACTTTTGTTATTGACCAAATACTTATTTTCCACCATAATTTGCAAATAAATTCATTAAAAATCCTACAATGTGATTTTCTGGACTTTCTTTTCTCATTTTGTCTGTCATAGTTGAAGTGTACCTATGATGAAAATTACAGGCCTCTCATCTTTTTAAGTGGGAGAACTTGCACAATTGGTGGCTGACTAAATACTTTTTTGCCCCACTGTACATTGTTAGTGGCTGTGGCACAGGGTTCCGCCAGGAGTTGATGGACAGTTGGAAGAGCGAATGAAACGGTAGAAGGGACATCCCAGCTTCAAGTGGTGTCATATCACATCCTGCTTCACACAGGCAAAAAATAGATACTCCTGTTTCCGTGAGAATCAAGGCTATCGCTCAATGCATCCTATTTCGATCTTTTTATTTATTCGGGTGGGCTAGTTGAGAAGTTCTCATTTACAACTGCAACCTGGCCAAGGCAAAGCAATGTGACACAGACAACACATGGAATAAACAAGCCAATAACACAATAAACAAGTCAATGACACAGTAGAAAAAAAAGAAAGTCTATATACAGTGTGGCAAAAGGCATGAGGAGGTAGGCAATAAATAGGCCATAGGAGCGAATAATTACAATTTAGCAGATAAACACTGGAGTGATAAATGAGCAGATGATGATGTGCAAGTAGAGATACTGGTGTGCAAAAGAGCAGAAAAGTAAATAAAAACAATATGGGGATGAGGTAGGTAGATTGGGTGGGTTATTTATAGATGGACTATGTACAGCTGCAGCGATCGGTTAGCTGATGTTTAAAGTTGGTGAGGGAAATAAGTCTCCAACTTCAGCGATTTTTGCAATTCGTTCCAGTCACTGGCAGCAGAGAACTGGAAGGAAAGGCAGCCAAATGAGGTGTTGGCTTTGGGGATGATCAGTGAGATATACCTGCTGGAACGTGCGCTACGGGTGGGTGTTGTTATCGTGACCAGTGAACTGAGAAGGCAGAGCTTTACCTAGCATAGACTTATAGATGACCTGGAGCCAGTGGGTCTGGCGACGAATATGTAGCGAGGGCCAGCCGACTAGAGCATACAGGTCGCAGTGGGGGGTGGTATAAGGTGATTTGGTAACAGATGGCACTGCGATAGACTGCATCCAGTTTGCTGAGTAGAGTATTGGAAGCTATTTTGTAGATGACATCGCCGAAGTCGAGGATCAGTAGGATAGTCAGTTTTACTAGGGTAAGTTTGGCGGCGTAAGTGAAGGAGGCTTTGTTGCGAAATAGAAAGCCGATTCTATGGTGTCCATAGATCGATTTATCAGCGAAAATGTCAGTAGGACCCGGTACCAGAACCACACAGGTTTCCAAAACAGGGGACTTTACATCCAAGAGGTTTAATGTAATGGCATGAAGGAAAAAAAAGGCAGATTATCATCAATGAATTATCAACAGCTGCAACATGTTGTTCTTTGTAAGAAATCTTCACTGGTACCCTAGTTCACAGAAAGACCCAGGTACACTTTACAAGTATGATTACTGTAAAGTACTTGGTGACAACCGTTTAGTGTCATTATTTCTAAATTAATTTGACTGATTAATCGATGGATTGAGCGTACCTGAGGCAGTAGAGGTAGAAGCCTGGTCGTCTTCTGGTTGAAACGTCTGTCTGAGAACACGGTCCATCTCCATGACATTCATCCATTGGCTCAGCTCGTTCTTCAGCTCAGCCAATCGCTGCTGAGTAGCGATCTTCTCCCGCACCAGTCTCTCCATCTCATGCTCATACTCCTTCTCCTTGCGTTTTAACGTCTGTAAGACAGAGGAAGAGGGCTCAGTACAGTTTAAAAACACACACACTTATAAATAGGAAAATCTAATATTTCAGAGAGCTTGCTTTCATTCTGCAATTTCATTATAATAATCACTTTAAACTGAAGTTTCACGTTACACACACAAGTTCTTCAATAGAGCCAGCAATATCCACATTTTCACTCTTGGCTGGGGACTACTCCAAATGTCATCGGTCATCAATGTGTATACAGAGTTTACCCCTTCATAATATATATGATGGGGAGTTCTATGACAAATGGCATAAAACTCCCCATTTGCATTCATGTAAAGTAAGCTCTAATAAAAAACATCTGCTATCCAGGCCTCTGTTTAAGCAACAGCTGCGGGGACCACTTGCATAAAACATTTTTCTCTTCTCATCAACATGACAAACAAGCCACCCCTTATCAGTTTATTCTTTATACTGTTCACTACTGTCTGTTACAGTACATCACACAAACAATGATAACACAAATACCATTTCCTGACCCCATGGTCTTCACTTCATCTATCCATTTTGAGACAGGGCTATATGCTCTGACCAAGAGATCCTTCTCTCTCCCTGCACAGAAACTATGTCATGTTACAATGTTATATTACCGTCAAAACGACACCACAGCCCCATCCTGAGTGATTACAACAGTCGATAGATAATGTAACGTCTAGATAATGTTTCTTCAGAAGGTCATTATGAGTCCCTACTGCATCTACTTCACTTCCACGGTAGACTGAGTTGAGCAACTGGCTTCCTGCTGCATTCATGTTTATGGGAACGTCATATAGCCATTTAATCAGAGGGACGAGCAGTGTGTGTGTCTAAACAGGGGGAGATTAGCAGAGGAAAACAAAGCCCGGCCAGACTGGAGCCTTTCATGGCCGAGACTTGTACCAGGACCAGAAACGTCGGGATTCCAGAGAAGCAGAGGAAATTCCACCGTGGAAAAACGAACTAGTACTGAGTGTGGCACTACGGTTGTTAGACAAGAATCAACTGTGTGCATGCCTCCTTATGCGGGCCCCGCCCATCGTTTTAAACCACGTGGACACTAATTTACTACTCTGAAAGCATTACTCACAACTAGTTCATAGGACTGACAGCAGTCTAAAAGAAAGTCTTGGGCAAGCCATTTTCATGTCTGAAAAGTTCCATGTCTGTTGCTTCCTTTGACTGGATGAGCAGAAGCAACACAGACATTAACATTACAGCCAGCATCATGACCTGGCAGGGAGCACAACTGTGTGAAAGGAAGAACATACAGAGAGACCTTGGATAGAGGGAGGGTGTATGGAAAGAGGGAGGTGCTGGGCAGTGGCTCTCTGACCTAGTTCATCTTTTCTGGTCAGCTGTCACAGGCCTGACAAAACAGGCTGTAGTGGGCAGGGCAGGTCTGTGTGAGGGAGAGCAGCAAGGATAGAGAGATTATACCATCTGTCAGTCTGCCTGGGAGACCGACAACAACTAGGAAGAACACCATGATGGAGTCTGCCGGGACACAAAACCTTTATATTGACTTTATGAGAGACAGAGACATTAAGTTTCACTCTCCCTCCTCAAAGGGTATTGCCCAAATACGACTAGGTTCAGAAGACTATGGAATCATGACTAGACATGTCAAGAGGCTAAGAAGACTAGAATAACAACTACCCAATCAATCAGAACGAGGCTAAGATGACTAGAATCATGACTAACCAATCAGAACGAGGCTAAAAGGACTAGAATCACGGCTAGCCAATCAGGACAAGGCTAAAAAAGGCTGGACTCATCTATGTCAGAGCCATAAAGCTGTGTGCTCACAGACCTGGACTTCCTGTAACTGTGTATAATGTAGCTGGTAGGTGTGGCTAGGTACAAATTCTACATTTGTACAATTACTGTACAGTTGGAAGTATAAATAGATGTCAGGCCAATTGCAGGTGTTCAGTCAGGATTAGATAGGATGCTCTGCTGTCACGCACACAAACCCTATTCCTTACTATACATGACCTGTCTAGTCTACATGTGTGAACCTCTCCCTCACCCCTGAGGGAAGAAAGGAGGTGTGTGTGTGATGACACTATGACAGGTAAGGTGTGTGATGAGACTGATGTGCAGTCTAGAGCTAAAGAAGACCAGATCTGTCATTCTGTCTTGATTGAAATGTTAGGGCAGAGTACAGTTAAAACAACTATGACAGCCAGTCTGGTGTTGTTTAAGGCTCTATCAGTCCAGTAGAAGGCGTACTGCTGCAGACTCCCCTGACTGGCTGGTGGTGAGTCACCTATTTATCCTATCCTAGACAGCCCTCAGCGGGAGGTGCGTCTGTCTCATCCAGCCGGTCTGGTTGGTCTTTACCACCGACAGCACTCTGCTCCAATCAGATCCCCCCCAACCCCTCCTGCCCCACCCTCAACTCGCAGACCTGTCTGCATTCCTCGTCTCAGCGAATGAAATACTGGAGTCCTCCCATTTTGTTGTCACGGCAACAGCTGAAAACCGCCATTGTATCCTTGGCAACCCGTCGGGTGATAAGCAGCACATTGTCCCAGTGTGCCAGCTGTACCATGGTAGAATATTAAAAAGGCATCAGAAACATACATCAGCGACCAAATAAACAATGCTATAACAACGTTAAAACAACGGTTGCAGAACGCAGGCATAAAGCCAACACTAATACAGAGACAGTCGTATGTGAATGCGATTGTGGGGGCATGTCTTTGCAAGCATGCTCATGAGCACATACGGTGGAATTCTGTGGGCCACAGCTGTACGTGCCTAGTGCTATGACTCAGACAGAGAGGGAGAGAGATGCTGTATGTATTACTCACTGCCCTACAAAACACCCAGACCCACTGAACTCACTCTGATACAATGACTATGGCCCCACCTCAGTCACTATGCCATCTAGTAGCTAGCTGCTTCTAGACATTAACACACCTCTATCTGCTTGCTATACTAGCTGTAGTTGCCATCGGTACGGCTGTTCTATACTGTCCTTGAAGATAGGCAAACACTCTGCAAGGCAATCTGTACTACTATCACAGTCTACACAGCAAGGACAGCTGCCCCTCTGCTTGCTATACTAGCTGTAGTTGCCATCGGTACGGCTGTTCTATACTGTCCTTGAAGATAGGCAAACACTCTGCAAGGCAATCTGTACTACTATCACAGTCTACACAGCAAGGACAGCTGCCCCTCGCCCCCATTCAAGAACAGAGAACACACAGCAACAGCTAGAGTGAGACTAGATAAAAACGGTGTACCTGATAAACAGGCCAAGAACCGCAGATGGACACAACAGAACCCATGACAAGAACCCAGAGAAAGCATGGCAGCACCTCTTCAGTATCAGCCTGTATTGATCCGCCCACTACTAAGTCCCTACCATCCTTAAACACAGAAAGAAAGAGCCCTGCTGCTACGACAACGCCGTCCATGCTACGCCAAGGGAAGAGGGGGAGACAGGGTTACAATTAGCTTTTGTTTCATTCGCACGTGACAAACATGACTCCCTCCCTTCCCCCTTCTTTCCTTAGAGGAGTAGTGGGGCCTCTGTCTGCGTGAAAGAAAGTAGAGCAGGACGCAGAGCAGGACTGGGCCGTGTTTGTGTGTGTGTGTGTGTGTGTGTGTGTGTGTGTGTGTAAACACCGCTCAGGCGGCGTGACATGCAATGCTGGTGCCGAGCACATGGCCCCGCAGAGAGGAGACCTAGAGGGGGAGGGGAGAGGGGCAGAGAGGAGACCTAGAGGGGGAGGGGTTGGGGGCAGAGAGGAGACCTAGAGGGGGAGGGGGGGGGCAGAGAGGAGACCTAGAGGGGGAGGGGGGCAGAGAGGAGACCTAGAGGGGGAGGGGGGCAGAGAGGAGACCTAGAGGGGGAGGGGGGCAGAGAGGAGACCTAGAGGGGGAGGGGGGCAGAGAGGAGACCTAGAGGGGGAGGGGGGCAGAGAGGAGACCTAGAGGGGGAGGGGGCAGAGGAGACCTAGAGGGGGAGGGGGGCAGAGAGGAGACCTAGAGGGGGAGGGGGGCAGAGAGGAGACCTAGAGGGGGAGGGGGGCAGAGAGGAGACCTAGAGGGGGAGGGGGGCAGAGAGGAGACCTAGAGGGGGAGGGGGGCAGAGAGGAGACCTAGAGGGGGAGGGGTTGGGGGCAGAGAGGAGACCTAGAGGGGGAGGGGTTGGGGGCAGAGAGGAGACCTAGAGGGGGAGGGGTTGGGGGCAGAGAGGAGACCTAGAGGGGGAGGGGTTGGGGGCAGAGAGGAGACCTAGAGGGGGAGGGGTTGGGGGCAGAGAGGAGACCTAGAGGGGGAGGGGTTGGGGGCAGAGAGGAGACCTAGAGGGGGAGGGGTTGGGGGCAGAGAGGAGACCTAGAGGGGGAGGGGTTGGGGGCAGAGAGGAGACCTAGAAGGGGAGGGGTTGGGGCAGCCAGGCTGTACTCACTGACTCACTTTTGCAGCACTGCCAAGACAGATTGCGCTAGGCTAGCCTAAACTAGGTAGCGTGAGCAGCAGGCAGCCAACCACGTTACGGAAAAGCCACTCCTTCAGTGCACGGCGCTAGCTAATTAGGCTTGGGCACACTGGTCTTTTGACTAGCGTTTGTGGTGATTGTCAGTAATTGTAAACCTTTGTTATCTTCTCACTGGGTCCCATGTTGGAATAGAAAACACAAAAGTTGCATTTTACTGGAAATAGCCCCAAATAACTACTTTAAGGTGTGTGTACGCAAACGCTGTGTGCGTGTGTCTGTTCAAACTGGGTGGTAAATGGCCTAATTTGATAGTTCTTGCCATGTAATGGATTATATAGTCTTGATGTTCCAGACCTTGGTGCATTGTTGCCAGTCACTATGAGGACGAGTTGCTAAGGACGAAATGCAACTATCAAAATCCTTTGACTGGCACTATGCTTTGCTAGAATGAGAGCACCGTGAACAATACAAAACAGCAACTGTGTCCTCTCGACTCCTCAATTCTCAGCGGTTGGCAGAGGATGGAGTGGCCATTACCGGCCGTGTGGAACTGAACAGCAAACTCACTTTTCTAACATCCGTTATATGCAAGCTGTGACACAGTGTGAGTCAAGGTTACTTAATACAGACAGGGCTGAAGGAAATGGCACAACATGTAATCTTGCTGCGACAGTCTGGATAAAGGAACAGTATGTTTTCTTAAAATTGAAAAGAGCAGATCAATTCTGTTGCTCTTGAAAAGGTGATGGTTCAAACCTGACCCAGATGCTGTTTCAACACTGCAATGACAATAGTTCAAGTAACATTCCCTTATTCCAGCTTGGGACAAAGCTCACACCCTCACAGGGGGCCCTGACCCAAAAACACACCGTCCGACAGTCCCGACGAGATAGGATCTGGGGCTGCTTTGAAAGGACGCGTCATTGAGAATCAGAACTTAACTAGGTGACCCACAGTATTTTATAGGCCTCTTTTGATGACATAAATCCTTAAACAAGGCCTGGAATCAAAGAAGAAAATAGAACACTAACAATTCAATACCTGTGATTTCCTCTCTCAACAGAAAAGTTTTTCTCAATCTAGACTGGATGAATTCGAAAATGTCAAAAGGAACTAAGTTAAAATCTCTGCCCGTGAAAAATAAACTCTAAAATCATGATCTACTCTTAAAACAGAGAAATGCTCATATTTGCAACATCAAGTACTTTGTATTATATTGATGATATGATCTGTAGCTGATATGAGCATCTTTCCCCACCACATGAAACAGCACATTTCCCCTCCAACAGCACAGCTCTTCTTCCCAAACAGGTTTCGTCAGAGTCGTTCTGTCGCCAATTAAATCTAATAGGCTGGGTAAAATGAGCCTGGTGTTTACGGCTGTCTGTGCATGTCCCCTCCCTCTCTTTCCCTCCCCACCTTCCACCCTCCCCTCCAGTTAGCAGCTAGCTAAGTCTCCCCCCAGGCAGTTCCAGGAGAGGAGATAGATAGCTTTAGCACTGAGCTGTGGCTGGGGGGGGGTGATGTTACAAAGCTCAGGCTAGCCATGTGGCCCTATGAGCAGAGTGAGGCAGGCTGGAGGGAGGGCTGAAAGAAGAGCGGGAGGAGTCACAGTGCTGAGCACTCCAGGGTTTAAGAGTTCCAGCCATGGTGCACACAGCCATTCTCACTCTCTCCCCATTTCCCTTTCTCCCTAGCCATCTCTCACACACAGCCATTCTCACTCTCTCCCCATTTCCCTTTCTCCCTAGCCATCTCTCACACACAGCCATTCTCACTCTCTCCCCATTTCCCTTTCTCCCTAGCCATCTCTCACACACAGCCATTCTCACTCTCTCCCCATTTCCCTTTCTCCCTAGCCATCTCTCACACACAGCCATTCTCACTCTCTCCCCATTTCCCTTTCTCCCTAGCCATCTCTCACACACAGCCATTCTCACTCTCTCCCCATTTCCCTTTCTCCCTAGCCATCTCTCACACACAGCCATTCTCACTCTCTCCCCATTTCCCTTTCTCCCTAGCCATCTCTCACACACAGCCATTCTCACTCTCTCCCCATTTCCCTTTTTTTATTTTTTTTATTTAACCTTTATTTAACCAGGTAGGCAAATTGAGAACACGTTCTCATTTACAATTGCGACCTGGCCAAGATAAAGCAAAGCAGTTCGACACATACAACAACACATAGTTACACATGGAGTAAAACAAACATATAGTCAATGATACAGTGAAAAAAAATAAGTCTATATACAATGTGAGCAAGTGAGGTGAGATAAGGGAGGTGAAGGCAAACAAATATATGTATAAATAAATAAAAATATAAAAAGGCCATGGTGGCGAAGTAAATACAACACAGCAAGTAAAATAAAACTAAAAACACTGGAATGGTTGGTTTGCAGTGGAAGAAAGCGCAAAGTAGAGACAGAAATAATGGGGTGCAAAGGAGCAAAATAAATAAATAAATACAGTAGGTAAAGAGGTAGTTGTTTGGGCTAAATTATAGATGGGCTATGTACAGGTGCAGTAATCTATGAGCTGCTCTGACAGCTGGTGCTTAAAGCTAGTGAGGGAGATAAGTGTTTCCAGTTTCAGAGATTTTTGTAGTTCGTTCCAGTCATTGGCAGCAGAGAACTGGAAGGAGAGGCGGCCAAAGGAAGAATTGGTTTTGGGGGTGACCAGAGAGATAAACCTGCTGGAGCGCGTGCTACAGGTAGGTGTTGCTATGGTGACCAGCGAGCTGAGATAAGGGGGGACTTTACCTAGCAGGGTCTTGTAGATGACCTGGAACCAGTGGGTTTGGCGACGAGTATGAAGCGAGGGCCAGCCAACGAGAGTGTACAGGTCGCAGTGGTGGGTAGTATATGGGGCTTTGGTGACAAAACGGATGGCACTGTGATAGACTGCATCCAATTTATTGAGTAGGGTTTTGGAGGCTATTTTGTAAATGACATCACCGAAGTCGAGGATTGGTAGGATGGTCAGTTTTACAAGGGTATGTTTGGCAGCATGAGTGAAGGATGCTTTGTTGCGGAATAGGAAGCCAATTCTAGATTTAACTTTGGATTGGAGATGTTTGATGTGAGTCTGGAAGGAGAGTTTACAGTCTAACCAGACACCTAGGTATTTGTAGTTGTCCACATATTCTAGGTCAGAGCCGTCCAGAGTAGTGATGTTGGACAGGCGGGCAGGTGCAGGCAGCGATCGGTTGAAGAGCATGCATTTAGTTTTACTTGTATTTAAGAGCAATTGGAGGCCACGGAAGGAGAGTTGTATGGCATTGAAGCTCGCCTGGAGGGTTGTTAACACAGTGTCAAAAGAAGGGCCAGAAGTATACAGAATAGTGTCGTCTGCGTAGAGGTGGATCAGAGAATCACCAGCAGCAAGAGCGACATCATTGATGTATGCAGAGAAGAGAGTCGGTCCAAGAATTGAACCCTGTGGCACCCCCATGGAGACTGCCAGAGGCCCGGACAACAGACCCTCCGATTTGACACACTGAACTCGATCAGAGAAGTAGTTGGTGAACCAGGCGAGGCAATCATTAGAGAAACCAAGGCTGTCGAGTCTGCCGATGAGGATGTGGTGATTGACAGAGTCAAAAGCCTTGGCCAGGTCAATGAATACGGCTGCACAGTATTGTTTCCTATCGATGGCGGTTAAGATATCGTTTATGACCTTGAGCGTGGCTGAGGTGCACCCATGACCAGCTCTGAAACCAGATTGCATAGCGGAGAAGGTATGGTGGGATTCGAAATGGTCGGTAATCTGTTTGTTGACTTGGCTTTCGAAGACCTTAGAAAGGCAGGGTAGGATAGATATAGGTCTGTAGCTGTTAGGGTCAAGAGTGTCCCCCCCTTTGAAGAGGGGGATAACCGCAGCTGCTTTCCAATCTTTGGGAATCTCAGACGACACGAAAGAGAGGTTGAAAAGGCTAGTAATAGGGGTGGCAACAATTTCAGCAGATAGTTTTAGAAAGAAAGGGTCCAGATTATCTAGCCCGGCTGATTTGTAAGGGTCCAGATTTTGCAGCTCTTTTAGAACATCAGCTGACTGTATTTGGGAGAAAGAGAAATGGGGAAGGCTTGGGCGAGTAGCAGAGGGGAGGGCAGTGCTGTTGTCCGGGGTAGGGGTAGCCAGGTGGAAAGCATGGCCAGCCGTAGAAAAATGCTTATTGAAATTCTCAATTATAGTGGATTTGTCGGTGGTGACAGTGTTTCCTATCTTCAGAGCAGTTGGAAGCTGGGAGGAGGTGTTCTTATTCTCCATGGACTTTACAGTGTCCCAGAACTTTTTTGAATTTGTGTTGCAGGAAGCAAATTTCTGCTTGAAAAAGCTAGCCTTGGCTTTTCTAACTGCCTGTGTATACTGGTTTCTAGCTTCCCTGAAAAGTTGCATATCACGGGGGCTGTTCGATGCTAATGCAGAACGCCATAGGATGTTTTTCTGTTGGTTAAGGGCAGTCAGGTCAGGAGAGAACCAAGGGCTATATCTGTTCCTGGTTCTAAATTTCTTGAATGGGGCATGCTTATTCATTCTCCCTAGCCATCTCTCACACACAGCCATTTTAACAAGCATTATATCAAACAGCAGCAATTAGGTCAGAAACACATTCCATGTTAGACAGCACAGACCAGATCTTAAGAAGTCATAAAGTAGTAAACTCTAAATAACTAATACAGCCTAACAAAGGACAACTAACTACTGTAGGAGAAAATGTCTTGAGAAAAACAGCTCAAACCGACAAGCATGGGAAGTAAAAATCTGCTTGCAAGCAGGCAGCCTTATATGCAAGTTCCTTGTAGGTTTGGTCTCTAGCTTACTCACTCACTTCTATGAAAGGAGGAAGAAATGAAACAAGGAAGTGTGACTTCTCAGCAGAGTGGCTGTTGGCGAGAAGTAACCTTGCAGTGACAGTAACCTCAGTGGAAAACAAGAGAAGAGGCATGCTCTGATAAGAGACCCGGCCTGGAGATAACATGATCAGAGTTTGTATTCATAAAGAGTCAGAGTAGGAGTGCTGATCTAGTATCAGGTCACTCCTAACCAAAATAATTTCATTCATTATGATCTAAAAGGCTAAACTCATCCTAGATCAGCACTCCTACCCAGGAGGCCATGTTGCTCAAACAAAGTTTAACTAGGCAAGTCAGCTAAGAACAAATTCTTATTTACAATGATGGCCTACTAAAAGGTCCTCCTGCAGGGACGGCGGCTGGGATAAAAAAATAAATAAATATATATATATATATATATATATAGGATCAAACACACATCACAAGAGAGACACCACAACACTACATAAAGAGAGAGCTAAGACAACATAGCATGGCAGCAACACAACAACATGGTAGCAGCACAAAACATGGTACAAACATTATTGGGCACAGGCAACAGCACAAATAGCAAGGTAGGGATATGCGTCAACAGCAACCTTGGGAAAATCCTATGCATTATCATTAACAGCAGACTCATACATTTCCTCAGTGAAAACAACGTACTGAGCAAATGTCAAATTGGCTTTTTACCAAAGTACCGTACGACAGACCACATATTCACCCTGCACACCCGAATTGACAAACAAACAAACCAAAACAAAGGCAAAGTCTTCTCATGTTTGTTGATTTAAAAAAAAAAAGAGCCTTTGACTCAATTTGGCATGAGGTTCTGCTATACAAATTGATGGAAAGTGGTGTTGGGGGGGAAAACATACAACATGTTATAAAATCCATGTACACAAACAAGTGTGCAGTTAAAATTGGCAGGAAACACACATTTCTTTCCACAGGGCCATGCAGCTTAAGCCACACCCTCTTCAACAAAAATATCAACGAATTGGCGAGGGCACTAGAAGTCTGCAGCACCCGGCCTCACCCTACTAGAATCCGAAGTCAAATGTCTACTGTTTGCTGATGATCTGGTGCCTCTGTCACAAACCAAGGAGGGCCTACAGCAGCACCAAGAGATGTTCTGCATAGATTCAGCCAGACCTGGGCCCTGACAGTAAATCTCAGTAAGACAAAAATAATGGTGTACAAAAAAAGGTCCAGTCGCCAGGACCACAAATTCTATCTAGACACCGTTGCCCTAGAGCACAAAAAAAAACACGATAAATACCTCAGCGCCACAGGTAAAGCTGTGAACGAGCTGAGAGACAAGGCAAGAAGGGCATTCTAAGCCATCAAAAAGAACATAACATTTGGAATACCAATTAGGATCCGGCTAAAAAATACCTGAATCAGTTATAGAACACATTGCCCTTCATCGTTGTGAAGTCTGGGGTCCGCTCACCAACAAAGATTTCACAAAATGGGACAAACACCAAATTAAGACTCGGCATGCAGAATTCTGCTAAAATATCCTGTGTACAATGTAAAACACCAAATAATGCATGCAGAGCAGAATTAGGCGGATACCAGCTAATTATCAAAATCCAGAAAAAAAAAACATTTCTACAACCACCTAAAAGGATGGTGTTGCCACAAGAAAAGGGCAACCAATGAAGAACAAACACCATTGTAAACACAACCCATATTTATGTTTATTCATTTTCCCTTTTGTACTTTAACTATTTGCACATCGCTACAACACTGTGTGTGTGTGTGTATATATATATATATATGTATATATATATATATACACACACACACACACACACACACAATATGAGATTTGAAATGTCTATTATTTTGGAACTTCTGTGAGTGTAATGCTGCTAGCTGCAGCAACTGAAGAGCTGCCAGCATCACTGTTCAAAGATGAATCAAATGAAAAGTAATCCTCTGCCCAAATCCTCTTATTCAAACCCTGGTCTGGTGCTCATTGGTCACATTAGTAGACTGCCCCACCCCTTGCCCCCAGCCTAAAGTAACAAAAAGGTGGGAGAGGCACGTGCAGTCGGGAAACACGTGCCTGCCCTGCACCGGACTTTTAAAACACCCCTCTCATCATCTCTTCCCTCTCTCTACTCTTCTTCCCACCCCTCCCTTGCTCTCCCCTAACCTACCACTATTGGAGTGCAACCAATAACAATACCAATAACAATTAGGGAAGAGAACTGCGTGACTCAGCACGACTTCTACTAGTCAACTGTTACCAAGGAGAGAGGCCTGCTATAGGCTAGTGTGTGTGTGTACTGAGCTTGTCTATCAGGAAACGCTGCTCAGTCTGAGCTCCATAGACGGTAGTACTGAGAAGGAGCCTCTTACAGTAAACTGATCAGTAAAAGGGAAGACCGGAGGATGTGGGGGTGTTATAGCAACATGAAGCAACTACGCACATGTAGTCCTGTGTCGCATACTTATAACTTCAAAGACTGCAAGTAATTCAAGATACATTTTTTTTAAACCAGTATTCAGTCCTGCAAAAGTGCATTATTAAGATGGAAATAAATTAAAATGTACTGAAAATCTCAAATAAAATAAAAATCCTGATTCCCCTCTTCACTAAATAAGCTTATGTTAAATTCCAATAACTAAAAATGGAGGACAATGCTAGTGTATATACATCAAGAGTGGAAAATATCTGTAGTTGTTTGTTTGTTTCCTGGCCAGTACGTGCTTTAAAGACACCCAAATCCAGCTTGGCTGTCGAGGGGGGGTGGGGGTGCTGGGTCAGTCTGCTAGTCGAACACGCCACACTAACACGGCAACGTTCACTCATCACACAGAGTGGGAGGCAGGGGAGGGAGATTGGGTGACATGAGTTCTCTGTACACCCACACTGCCCTAGTTTCCCTCTCTCCTAGCCCTGCCTAGCCCCCCTCCATGCACCTCCCAGGGAGGAAAACCCCACCAACATACAAGATCAGATCCTCACCAGCACCAGAGGTAGAGGTGCACAGGAAAGTAGTGTGTGTGTATATTAAACAAGCACACACACAGCAAACATAGCAACAGGAACTCTATCACATCACTCCTGAGTTAAAGTAGCTTAGTCGAAGACCTTTGTACACCGGTCATCTGCTTGCACACAGCTTTCGATATACTCCCTGCCTGTATCACACATCATGACTCATTGAACCACTATTAATTACAGTCAATCCTGTTTCAACCACAAAAGTCCATTAAAAAAGGTTTTAATTACATGATTAGCTTTTATAAAGCTTTTTATTAAGATATTTAATCAATCTTTCAAAAGGGTTTTAATGAACTCTTTGTACATTTTCATTGGAGACTCTTTGTTCCACCTATACCCAAAGGCAACAGAGCATATCCCGACAGTTTAGCTTTCTGCTAGAGACTAGAAACGTCCTAACCTCCCCTGGACTAACCAGACCAGACCTAATGACGTTGCCAAGAACACCAAGGACCTTAGGATATGGGGCAGCAGGGTAGCCTAGTGGTTAGAGCGTTGGACTAGTAATCGAAAGGTTGCAAGTTCGAATCCCTGAGCTGACAAGATTTTGTTCTGCCCCTGTCAAGGCAGTTAACCCACTGTTACTAGGCCGTCATTGTAAATAAGAATTTGTTCTTAACTGACCTGCCTAGTTAAATAAAAAAATACAAAGCAGCTCCAATATTAGCCTACTGGCACTAACAAAAATAAGGATTTTTATAAACTTAGTTCATTTGAAATTAATTGCCGTTTGCCCACACAAGAAACCGCTTGTAGATGTGGTGGAATATACACCCTCACTTCACACTGAAGAAGCAACTGAAAAGTTCAGTGCTCAGACAGTTCCTAGCAACACCACCAACACCACCAGACAGTTACCCAGGGGTCGGCAACAGGCAGCCCGCGGTCCAAAACCAACCCGCGAGTGATTTATTTTGTCCCCCCCAAAGGAGTTTAGTTTTTGGTCCCCCAAAAAATGGTGTACCTGTAAAACCCCTCTGAAAACAAAAATAATGACAAAACTAAATAAAAGGTTGGTCACAAAAACAAACCAAAAACTTAAATCACTAGAAATTCTGCAATTTTTATATTTATTTAGTCAATCTGTTCACCAAGTATTCCCACAAATAAAAAGAGACACGATCGTGTCTCAATGTAATCAAGGTATGAAATTATTGTTATTTTCAAATACAATCTCGTTTGGTCTTAGTCAATTTGCAGTGTACAAATTATTATAATCATGTTCTGGTCCCTGATCAGTCTGCGGCTGACTTTTTTTTATTTCAACTTTATTTAACTAGGCAAGTCAGTTAAGAACAAATTCTTATTTACAATGACGGCCTAGGAACAGTGGGTTAACTGCCTTGTTCAGGGGCAGAACAGATTTTTACCATGTCAGCTCGGGAATTCAATCTAGCAACCTTCCGGTTACTAGTCCAATGCTCTAACCACTAGGCTACCTGCCGCCCCAAATCTAGTTGCCAACCCCTGTAGTACACGGTCTGCCAACAACACTTATATTAAATTATCCACAAGTACAAAACTCCAACTTCGTTACCGGAAAAAAGCTTCTTCAAACAAAGCTTGACAGAAAACTGACCCTGCGCCCCTTGACAGGGAAACAATCAACATTGGAAAATCCACAGTAAATTAAATTGTGAAAACAGTGAAAATCGACACTGAATTCAACAACTCAGTAGTAGTTTATCCTTTGGTCAGCCATGCAGTTCTTCTAGCTTGCTTACCTGTATATATCGGAGGGCGCTCCTCAGGACACTGAGGTTAGAGGTCTTCTTCTCGTCTGCATTGGGGATGTTTTTCTTCAGGGTGTCAAAGCAGTCCTTCAGGTGAGCACGTCTGAGTGTAAGGGATGGAGGTAGAGAGAAGAGCCTTTTAGTTAGAGGAAGAGGCAGGACGAGACGTGATTTCACATATTCAGATTCAAAAGAGAAAAAAATATGCTGCAAACCAATTTACCATTTGGAACTTATAAATAATTCCTAGTAACATAATACACATTGGTAATACACAACAGGTTTCTGTTTCCTGGTAAAACATCTCTGATAAAGGATACAGGCAGGGGTAAGGCAACAACTCCCCTGCTTAGTCCCGTTCTGGGCATTATAACCCTACTACTACAGTACATGGAAGTACTAGCATAATGTTCAAAGCCATTAACAAGTTCAAGATGTAAATTATCATCTGACAAATGCAATAGATTAGCCATAAGTGAATAAATGGGAGTATAATTTGTTCTTAGAACAGGACAGAGAAGCAAGCAAGCAACTCGGTTGAAAAAAAAGACGTGGGCAATAATAGTGGGCTCCCGAGTTACGCAGCGGTCTAAGGCACTGAAACTCAGCGCAAGAGGCATCACTACAGCCCCCGGTTCGAATCCAGGCTGTATCACATCCGGCCGTGATTGGGAGTCCCATAGGGCGGCACACAATTGGCCCAGCGTCGTGCGGGTTTGGCTAGGGTAGGCCGTCATTGTAAATAAGAATGTTCTTAACTGACTTACCTAGTTAAATTAAAAAGTTCAATTATACATTTAAAAAAAAAATATATATATATATATATATATATATATATATAAAAATAAAAAGTGCACACCTAATCTCAACCTTAAACTGCCCTGTGCAAAGAGCTCAACCCTCTTTGTTTATTAAAGGCGACCATGGGAGAGAGATGCACCCACCTGTTTTTCTCAAGCTTGTTATGTACTTCTCTTGTCCCTGCCCTGTAAAAGCACAGATCGGAGCACATTATAAGATTGGGTGTCCAGAATGGGCAAGACGACGAGACTCACAGAACAAGAATCAAAATCAACCAACAAATATAAAGTACTCCATCATCTGCTACTTTACTTCAACAATATACTGTATAATATGCACATGGAGCTAATTGGATCTGATTATTGCACAATTGTCCAATCAGGACATACCCATTATGAAGTACATAAGCCAAGAATAATTTAGTCCAAGAATCCTTCAGTGCAGTGACTTTTCATGGTTCGTGATTTTTCCGATACTGTTTGTGCCTTACCGCTCAACAAGTGACTGACAATCACAGGCAGTTACAGACAAAGGAAAACTAAAATGCAAATGGAGGAAAAAATCCAAACAAAGTACAAACCATCTCTCCTATAAATAACTAAATGGCCACTTACCCTCCAGGCCTCTTTTTCCCGTCCAGGTCAGGGGGGCTGCCTCGGCCCCCAATAGGGCTGGTCTGGCCTCCACACGGAGTCTGGGGGGGCCCTGGCTGAGGGAGTAAGGAATGCGGCTGGGGGGCTGAGACGATGGAGCCAGGGTAGGGCTGCACCAGCTGGGGAGACTGCTGTTGTTGCTTCTGCAGCAGTTTATGGTTTCCAGAGTGGGGGGAAACAATCTGTGGAAGGTGATGATGGTGGTGATGATTCTGCTTGTGGTTGCCAGATTGAGCCAAAGGCAAGTGGTGGGAGTGGTCTGTCTTCACCTGAGGAGAGAGAGCCAACAGCACACCCTGTCCCTGGTGGCCCTGCCCTGGGGAGTGAGGGTCCCTCCTGGGGGAGGCCAGGTGGGGTGCTGCCCCAGCCTGGGGGGACAAGGTGGTAGAGGGGGTTGGGACAGTGGGGGGCAGACCTGTGTGGTTGAAGGTCATCATGGGGATAGGGATGACAGTCATGGAGGGGGGCGGCAGCGGGGGCGGGACAAAGGCGGGGCAGCGGTCTGAGTCGGGGCAGGACTCTTCTCCTCGGGTCACATGGTTCATCTGGATGGGGGAGGAGTAGGTAGTGACATCATTGCGTTTGTGGTCAGATAGCTGTTCGAGGCGAAGCTTCTCCCGCAGCTCATTCTCCTCTGTGGGGAGAGAAAGACGGCATGGTTAGAGGACAGAGCATGCTAACAGCAAGGTTAGGTACCAGCAGAAACATGTCACAACATTTCTTGCGTCCTCTGACTAATCTCCATCTAGTTACTTTGACAGCCGGGTTCACTCCCAACGAACACTACAAATCAATAAACAAAAAAAGAGGGGAGGGAAGAAAACTAGAATAGCTGGAAGGAAGCATTCAGCCAGTAATTCACCTAGCTAGCAGTGTTCACAGCTTACATTGCCATTGTATGGTCTGAATTGAAATAGGATACCAGCCCTGTAGGCATAGACCTCATCCTGCCTCCTGGAACTCTGCCAGCTTATAAGAGCCGTATAATGCAGCTGCAATGCCTTGCCTGCCAGAACAGTGAAACCAGTTACAAGAATTGACATTATATTAAACAGAGCTCGTCTTTGAGGGAATCCTGTAGCGCACTATATAGGGAATAGGTGCCAAAGTCCTCATTACGTTGCGCTTCTTGGTGCTGGCTGGTTGCCTGGCTGCATGACAAACTCAATGATGTTTATTCTTTTAACAAGTTGATTCACACAGGTCTGTAGTAGAGGTCAACCGATTATGATTTTTCAACGCCGATACCGATTATTGGAGGACAAAAAAAAAGGCGATACCGATTATTGGAGGACAAAAAAAAGCCGATACCGATTAATCGGCCGATTTTTTAAAATGTATTGATTTGTAATAATGACAATTACAACAATACTGAATTAACACTTTTATTTTAACTTAATATAATACATAAATCAAATCACTTTAGCCTCAAATAAATAATGAAACATGTTCAATTTGGTTTAAATATGGCAAAAACAAAGTGGAGAAGTAAAAGTGCAATATGTGCCATGTAAAAAAGCTAACGGTTTAAGTTCCTTGCTCAGAACATATGAAAGCTGGTGGTTCCTTTTAACATGAGTCTTCAATATTCCCAGGTAAGAAGTTTTAGGTTGAGGTTATTATAGGAATTATAGGACCATTTCTCTCTATACCATTTGTATTTCATATACCTTTGACTATTGGATGTTCTTATAGGCACTTTAGTATTGCCAGTGTAACAGTATAGCTTCCGTCCCTCTCCTCGCTCCTACCTGGGCTCGAACCAGGAACACAACGACAACAGCCACCCTCGAAGCAGCGTTACCCATGCAGAGCAAGGGGAACAACTACTCCAAGTCTCAGAGCGAGTGACGTTTGAAACGCTATTAGCGCGCACCCCGCTAACTAGCTAGCCATTTCACATCGATTACACCAGCCTAATCTCGGGAGTTGATAGGCTTGAAGTTATAAACAGCGCAATGCTTGAAGCATTGCGAAGAGCTGCTGGCAAAACGCACTAAAGTGCTGTTTGAATGAATGCTTACGAGCCTGCTTATGCCTACCACCGCTCAGTCAGACTGCTCTATCAAATCGTAGACTTAATTATAAAATAAGAACACACAGAAATACGAGCCTTAGGTCATTAATATGGTCAAATCCAGAAACTAGCATTTCGAAAATAAAATGTTTATTCTTTCAGTGAAATACGGAACCATTCCGTATTTTATCTAACGGGTGGCATCCATAAGTCTAAATATTCCTGTTACATTGCACAACCTTCAATAGTCATAATTACGTAAAATTCTGGCAAATTAGTTTGCAACGAGCCAGGCGGCCCAAACTGTTGCATATACCCTGACTCTGCGTGCAATGAACGCAAGAGAAGTGACAATTTCCCTAGTTTTATATTGCCTGCTAACATGAATTTCTTTTAACTAAATATGTAGGTTTAAAAATATATACTTCTGTGTATTGATTTTAAGAAAGGCATTGATGTTTATGGTTAGGTACATTCGTGCAACGATTGTGCTTTTGTTAAATCATCCCCCGTTTGGCGAAGTTGGCTGTCTTTGTTAGGAAGAAAGTCTTCACAGTTCGCAACGAGCCAGGCGGCCCAAACTGCTGCATATACCCTGACTCTGTTGCACAGAACACAAGAGAAGTGACACAATTTCCCTAGTTAAAAGAAATTCATGTTAATATTGTCTGCTAACTAAATATGCAGGTTTAAAAATATATACTTGTGTATTGATTTTAAGAAAGGCGTTGATGTTTAGGTACACATTGGTGCAACGACAGTGTTTTTTCACAAATGCGCTTGTTAAATCACCCGTTTGGTGAAGTAGGCTATGATTCAATGATAAATTACAATGATAAGGCACCGCATCGACTATATGCAACGCAGAACAAGCTAGATAAACTAGTAATTTCATCAACCATGTGTAGTTAACTAGTGATTATGTTAAGATTGATTGATTTTTATAAGATACGTTTAATGCTAGCTAGCATCTTACCTTGGCTCCTTGCTGCACTCGCATAACAGGTAGTCAGCCTGCCACGCAGTGTCCTCGAGAAGTGCAATGTAATCGGCCATGACCAGTGTCCAAAAATGCCAATTACGGATTGTTATGAAAACTTGAAATCGGCCCTAAATAAATCAGCCATTCCGAGTAATCGGTCGACCTCTAGTCTGTAGTATGACAGGAGGACTGACTGACAGTGTGTGTGGTAAAATCTGTGCTGCGCTCAGTGTGAGACATTTTTTTTTTATTTTATTTTTTTTAAGAGGGAGTGGGGTATATTCCAAGGTCAGTGTGTCCAAGTAAAAGCAGGTTTTATGCCTCTCGCCCCATCCCATTCATACTGGCATAGTTCCAATGTAGAAAGGGATATATTCTGTTGGGATATTACGAGCTTCTGTAAATGAATATCCTTACTGGAGACCCATATGCAACGACTGTAGTATGTTTAGGCCTACATACTGTAATGAAGAGTTTGTGAAACTTTGAGCTGAAGCAGAATTGTTTTTCTGGGAAACTTCCTTCTGTGATACCTCCACATCTACTGAGAGCCCAGAGAGAAAGAGACAGACTTGTATGTTAGAACAGTTCAGTACTGATGCTCTTAACATTAGGTCCACGTGCTGTCCTTGAGAATGAGCTCACATTGCGTATTCCTTGTTCTTTCAACACAATGTCATCTCAGAGTGGGGGAGAAAGGAAGACAACCTGGACAAGCCAGAGAGACAAAGGAAAAGAGGGGGTTGAATCCCTGAGATCTAGCAACGACCTCACCTATCTTCATCCAATCAGATTGGAGAATCACCCCCCCCCCCCAACAGCACATGTTTCAATGTGTAGATACTAGGGGGAAGGGAGGGGGGTCCAGTTGCTATGGTAACAGTAGTGTTAGAACCCGTCAGACACAAGAGAGCTTTTACAGCCATCCTTTACGTTGATAAGGGGTGGAGCAGAGCCGTGCCAAGTCTGGCCATTACAGCACGTTAGCTACACAATGTTGCCTTCTTCCCTTAGACCACCATATCCAATTGGGTTGTTCTAAGAACTTCTCAGAAGCGTGGGAGATATTGAGGTCATACAATGGATTGGGCCCAAGCTGTGGTTATTTACCTGATTATCGGGAGGGTATAGCTGACTGTAGTCAAAAATATTGACAAAAGCGAAAGTCTCAAAGTATAGCATAACAGTGTGTCGGTCAAAACAACGCTCTCTGCCTGCGCATCTTCCAAAAGAGGCCAAGGCCATAACATACATGGAACATGATTTCACAGTGAACACAGGCATTGGACATATTTTCTTCATAGCCAGGAACAAGCAACAGCTCTGCTCTCCCCAGCACAGCAGAGGCCAGATCATCAGCGACACTGAAAGCCACCTCAGTCTTAAATAAGAGTCTCAAATAAATAGCAGATCATAGCTATTCTCCCGGGTGGCGCAGTGGTCTAGGGCACTGCATCGCAGTGCTAGCTGCGCCACCAGAGTCTCTGGGTTCGCGCCCAGGCTCTGTCGCAGCCGGCCGCAACCGGGAGATCCGTGGGGCGACGCACAATTGGCATAGCGTCGTCCGGGTTAGGGAGGGTTTGGCCGGTAGGGATATCCTTGTCTCAGTATGTAAAAATGTAATAAAAATGTATGCACTCTACTGTAAGTCGCTCTGGATAAGAGCGTCTGCTCTTGGCCGGTAGGGATATCCTTGTCTCAGTATGTAAAAATGTAATAAAAATGTATGCACTCTACTGTAAGTCGCTCTGGATAAGAGCGTCTGCTCTTGGCCGGTAGGGATATCCTTGTCTCAGTATGTAAAAATGTAATAAAATGTATGCACTCTACTGTAAGTCGCTATGGATAAGAGCGTCTGCTCTTGGCCGGTAGGGATATCCTTGTCTCAGTATGTAAAAATGTAATAAAATGTATGCACTCTACTGTAAGTCGCTATGGATAAGAGCGTCTGCTCTTGGCCGGTAGGGATATCCTTGTCTCAGTATGTAAAAATGTAATAAAATGTATGCACTCTACTGTAAGTCGCTATGGATAAGAGCGTCTGCTAAATGACTAAAATGTAAATGTCATAGCCGCGGAAAGTAGTTTGGGGGTGCTGCGATATTGTTCATCGAGTGTGGGTGGGGGTTGCCCACATGCTCCAGACGGCTATCAGGCCGCTAATACAAGACTATTAAAAGGCCCACTGCACTACTTTTGTGAATTTTTATTTTATTTTTGATTCCCCCTTATTAACTTAACCTGAATTAGGCCGACTTAAGTTAGTAAAAAAATAAAATGTCCAAGACCAGGGTTGTATTAGTGCACACCCTAGCACTGTCATCAGTGTGAACAACACCATCATTAGTTTTTAACCACCACCTCAGGCCTATCCG
Organism: Salvelinus alpinus; assembly: GCF_045679555.1. Classification (NCBI taxonomy): domain Eukaryota; kingdom Metazoa; phylum Chordata; class Actinopteri; order Salmoniformes; family Salmonidae; genus Salvelinus; species Salvelinus alpinus. Next base: position 4,711,831 of record NC_092107.1, read on the forward strand.
CTACACTCATTAGCGACAAATTGCAGTCAGAGTTCAAAGTTCAGGAGCCCTGAGAAGTTGCAGTCCATTAAGTGCTCTCCTCCCACATACAAGAACAACCCATAAAACCCCAGGAGGACTAGATTGGTTCGGACAAACCCCAGAAGGATTGGTTCAACCTTGCCCAGTCACACACCCAGAGTAGGATTCAAAAGGTCAAACCGAGTACATCAAATACAAAGCCAGCACTGTCTAATTCCACTCTACAAGTACATGAGAAGAATGGTCCTTTACAAACCCATTCCAGAGATCAACTCCTGCCCAAAGCCAGGAATAAGTCCTCCTCTACATGCATCTGAGAAGGATGGTCCTTTAAAAACCCATTACATACTTAAACCTCCCTTTAAGTGCAGAGTACAGAGTGTTGAGGTGTCGAAACTCCTAAATCAAATAGTATTGGTCGCTTACACATATTTTGCAGATGCTCTCGCGGGTGTAGTGAAATGCTTATGTTCCTAGCTCCAACAGTGCAGTAATACCTAATAATACACATAAATACACTGCTCAAAAAAATAAAGGGAACACTTAAACACAATGTAACTCCAAGTCAATCACACTTCTGTGAAATCAAACTGTCCACTTAGGAAGCAACACTGATTGACAATAAATTTCACATGCTGTTGTGCAAATGGAATAGACAAAAGGTGGAAATTATAGGCAATTAGCAAGACACCCCCCAAAAAGGAGTGATTCTGCAGGTGGTGACCACAGACCACTTCTCAGTTCCTATGCTTCCTGGCTGATGTTTTGGTCACTTTTGAATGCTGGCGGTGCTCTCACTCTAGTGGTAGCATGAGACGGAGTCTACAACCCACACAAGTGGCTCAGGTAGTGCAGTTCATCCGGGATGGCACATCAATGCGAGCTGTGGCAAAAAGGTTTGCTGTGTCTGTCAGCGTAGTGTCCAGAGCATGGAGGCGCTACCAGGAGACAGGCCAGTACATCAGGAGACGTGGAGGAGGCCGTAGGAGGGCAACAACCCAGCAGCAGGACCGCTACCTCCGCCTTTGTGCAAGGAGGTGCACTGCCAGAGCCCTGCAAAATGACCTCCAGCAGGCCACAAATGTGCATGTGTCTGCTCAAACGGTCAGAAACAGACTCCATGAGGGTGGTATGAGGGCCCGACGTCCACAGGTGGGGGTTGTGCTTACAGCCCAGCACCGTGCAGGACGTTTGGCATTTGCCAGAGAACACCAAGATTGGCAAATTCGCCACTGGCGCCCTGTGCTCTTCACAGATGAAAGCAGGTTCACACTGAGCACATGTGACAGACGTGACAGAGTCTGGAGACGCCGTGGAGAATGTTCTGCTGCCTGCAACATCCTCCAGCATGACCGGTTTGGCGGTGGGTCAGTCATGGTGTGGGGTGGCATTTCTTTGTGGGGCCGCACAGCCCTCCATGTGCTCGCCAGAGGTAGCCTGACTGCCATTAGGTACCGAGATGAGATCCTCAGACCCCTTGTGAGACCATATGCTGACATATGCACATTTGTGGCCTGCTGGAGGTCATTTTGCAGGGCTCTGGCAGTGCACCTCCTTGCACAAAGGCGGAGGTAGCGGTCCTGCTGCTGGGTTGTTGCCCTCCTACGGCCGCCTCCACGTCTCCTGATGTACTGGCCTGTCTCCTGGTAGCGCCTCCATGCTCTGGACACTACGCTGACAGACACAGCAAACCTTTTTGCCACAGCTCGCATTGATGTGCCATCCTGGATGAACTGCACTACCTGAGCCACTTGTGTGGGTTGTAGACTCCGTCTCATGCTACCATTAGAGTGAGAGCACCGCCAGCATTCAAAAGTGACCAAAACATCAGCCAGGAAGCATAGGAACTGAGAAGTGGTCTGTGGTCACCACCTGCAGAATCACTCCTTTTTTGGGGGTGTCTTGCTAATTGCCTATAATTTCCACCTTTTGTCTATTCCATTTGCACAACAGCATGTGAAATGTATTGTCAATCAGTGTTGCTTCCTAAGTGGACAGTTTGATTTCATAGAAGTGTGATTGACTTGGAGTTACATTGTGTTGTTTAAGTGTTCCCTTTATTTTTTTGAGCAGTGTATAAGAACAGGCAATGTCAGAGTCCAGAATATAAATATATATGATGGTGTGTATCGCTATTATTGACAGTATATTAATAGAAAAGATGTATACAGCAGTAGTTATATGATGAGCCATGACTAAAATACAGTACAAACATAAAGTGGGTAAAACTGTATGTAAACATTAAAGTGACCAGCATTCAATGACTATGTACACAGGTCATTACCCCTCTGTCCTCTCTGCAAATGAATGACAAATCAAGAAACTGACTGGTGAGTAGGAAGCTGTGGATAAGGTAGAGGAAGGGGTTGTTGTTAGTTTTACCATCTGATTACTCATGGGTTGAGAACCAAGAAGTGAAAGCATTGACCTACGATGTGAGAGAAGGACGCCCACTCCTTGGTTTCTGGTAAAAAAAAATCGGAGGCATAGTTGAGGATAGCCTAGTTCTCATGCAATTTATAAACATAATTTTGTAAATCAACATGAGAGTCAAGTCTGGTATAAGTTTGTTTGTCAACGGCATTAGTTTGTCAATTAAAACACTTTCCAATAACCTTATTTTCTTCAGTAAATTGGTTGACTCGAGACTACCATGAGCTCTAATATAATAACATACACATTCAAAGTACAGGAAAAACAAGATTCAGTGAGAGGAGTTACCTGGTTAATGTTTGCTTGACTTACTAAATATCTAGTGAAATTTTGCATCGTTGTTTTTAGCTCTATAGCCTTGATAGAATGGAGTTAAAAACATGTGTAGTTCCACTTATATAACCACAGCACATAGCAGAGGAGTGAGTACAGTCGAGCGGGAGAAACACTGCCCTACTTTCTTCCACACTGACCAGCAGCAGCACTAGAGAAGAGAACAGGGAGTGGGCCTCCGAGTGTAGGCGTGCCGAGCATGCACGTGGTGAAAGGGCCGGCCCCCGTTGCAGATATGGGGCATGATCAATTTGGACACGTCACCACCAACACGCAAAAAAAATACGTGATTAGCGCGCGAGCCGAAGGTTCCTTTACTAGGAATGCTCTATTTAGCCTACATTTCAGTTTAAAAGGTGCCATGTACGAAATCACAAAATGTAAAGTTGTTGTCATACAATCATTTTAGGAGTTCAAAAGACCGATCGCCACAGAAACCGAGAGGGAAACCTGAAATCTGTCATATGATCCCCTGCTATGTCAGGTCAAATTATGCTAAACGGATTTAGCGCTCCCGTCGCCACCGCCCTTTCCTGCGAGTTGTTTTCTCGAATGTAAAATAATGAATGAAGGTTACTATTCAACTTTAAAAGAGGTCGCCAAATGTTAAGGTTACAGGGTTTTGCCGAGATATCATAGTTGGAAACAGTGTTGCAAATAAACACGATCGTTTCAAGACTTGATAGGAGGCGTTTCGATCATCGTACGTCTTTAATGCAGTAAAATTCACATGGCTACATTCTCCTGTTACACATCCAAATTATACATTTGTAGTCAACTTCTTAGAACAAGGAGCCACTGAAATAGGCTACCATTAAAAATCACACACAAATCAAATTGTTCAAGACATTTAACTCAGTAAAGCCAACTATATAGTCGAGACAAGGAAGTCTAATCACAACCCCCCAACGCAAACAAAGGCAATACAATCAACTGTGCACGTAATTTTAAATTATAAACCAAAATAATTTATTACGGTTAAAGTCCATTTACATAGAGGTAAAATGCATGCAGAGTCTTCTCACAGTAGAAAGACCTTAGAAATTTGACACATCTAAATAACGAATTCGTTTGATCCTTTAAACTTTGAAAGCCTCTAGAAAACCTATAATTGATTGCAACCTTTACATACCACGTGCTTTCTGTTGTTGCTGGGCTTGCAATTCCAAAAACTTTGCTGCTTCTAAAAGCGTCTCGATGCTCATTTCTTCTCCGTATTGGAAACAAAACGTTACAAGTAAAAATGTTTAGCAAATGTTACAGGGTATGCACTTTATTTTTCAGTGTAAGGATCCAGTCTTTCAATCAGCAAAACGGAAGAAAAGGGTAATCGGAGACCCCTCGTAGAAACTCTTCCACATACGTAGAGGAGTTGCAACAAGATGGCGCTGAGTAGTAGGTAACAAATCAGGGCCAAAAGCATACCATTTATGACCGCCCACACATGTGTTCCCTCCCAGACACCGCAATGACAAAGAAAACAAGAAATGGAGTCTTGGAATCGACTGACCTGCTGCTATTTCTTAGAATGAAAGAAACGAAGCATGAAAATTAAACAAATTGTGAAAGTCGTTCCTCGGTTGAATTTAAACAACTCAGCATGTTGATTCCCAAAGTTGTTTCAACATCGAATTTCATAGTGTTATGATTAACACAAACTACATGTTCTATCATTTATTCCTAATCCACGATTTATCTGTATCCGTTCACGGCAAGACATGTCATTTCCCAATAGCCAATCACCTGGGAGAACAACAAGGTATAGCGCTTGAACACATGGGCAAAGTGCAGTAGCCATCATTCGAATATTATGATTCGGTCTCCAGGTCTGTGGCCTCAGCAACCAGCGATCAATTTCCGCCATACGTGTATTAGTCATCACAGTTGTGTCTGTTTAAAGTAATGTTAAGGGAAACATGTAATTTATTGATCGTGTTGCAAACTGTGGCCGTGTCAACCGTCATAAATGTTCCATTAGTCATACAAAGGGCGTGGTGGGATAGTCAATTCCAAACAACGTGCTACAGAGCGGGGCGGCTTTAAACGAGAGCAATTCGAACGTTTGTTATATAAAGAGACAGTACGCCTGTCCTGCCACATGGCCGAGCGTCGACGACCTTGGGCTAACTGGCTGGATGTTCGGTGAGTAGTCCATTTTCTCAGTTTAACTATGGGCAGTAATGTTCTTTTACTTTGCCAGCATACCCCTTCAATTTAGATAATTAACAAGTATTATGCTTGCTTGTTTTTTACTGGCGTGATAGCTATTTAACTGTTTTCAAGACCAAAGTTATCATAAATTCAACAAAAAAGTAACACCACCTCAAGCAACCATTGTGTGTCAAATAGAGACACAAGCCTCTGTTGTAATCAGCACATTGCTGTTCTATGTATCACACTGACACAGCAATACGAGTAGGAAGTCAATATTGCGGCTTTAAAAAAGGCCACTGTGATAGTGACACAGTTGCACTCAAACAGAGCTGTGAACTCACATATATTGTCACCTTTTACAGATGCACAATTGAGTGCATCCTGTTGGGCTGTATCACTGCCTGGTATGGCAACTGCACCGCCCACAACCGCAGGGCTCTCCAAAGGGTGGTGCGGTCTGCACGACGCATCACCAGGTTAAACTACATGCCCTCCAAGACGCCTATAGCACCCGATGTCACAGGAAGGCCAAAAAGATAATCAATGACCACCCGAGCCACTGCCTGTTCACCCCGCTATCGTCCAGAAGGCGAGGTCAGTACAGGTCCAACAAAGCTGGGACCGAGAAAAGCTGTTTTTCAGTCTCAAGGCCATCAGACTGTTAAATAGCCATCACTAGGCTGCTACCTACATACAGACTTGAAATCATTGGCCACTTTAATAAATGGAACACTAGTCACTTTAATGTTTACATATCTTGTGTTACTCAACTCATATGTATATACTGTATTCTATACAGAAATTGCTCATCCATATATTCTTATAAACTTGGTGGTTCGAGCCCTGAATGCTGATAGCCATGGTATATCAGACCGTATACCACGGGTTTGACAACTTATTTTTACTGCTCTAATTACATTGGTAACTAGTTTATAATAGCAACAAGGCACCTCAGGGGTTTGTGATATATGGCCAATATACCATGGCTAAGGGCTGTGTCCAGGCAGTACGCGTTGCGCCTAAGAACAGCCCTTAGCCGTGGTATATTGGCCATATACCACACCTACTCGGGCCTTATTGCTTAATTATTCCATTCCTTTACTTAGATTTGTGTGTATTAGGTAATTGTTAGATATTGCTGCACTGTGGGAACTAGAAACAAGTATTTCGCTACTCGCAATAACAGCTGCTAAACACATGTGACCAATAAAATGTGATATTGTATATACACTCACACTGTCTTTACAGCTGTACCATTGAGTACATCTTGACTGGTTGTATCCTTCTGGTATGGCAACTGCACCGGAAGTCCCTACAAAGGGTGGTGCGGACAGCCCAGCGCATCACTGGGGGTGAGCTCCTAGCCATCCAGGACATGCCTGAGAAAGGCCAGAAAAATGGCCAAAGACTCCAGCCAGCCGAGACATGGACTGTTCTCCATGTTCACATCCGACAGGCGGTAACGGTGCATCAAGGCTCAGACTCCTATCCCCTGGCCATAAGACTTAACTTGCTAACTACTGCTCTCCCCCAGGCTATCCACACTGACTATGCCCATCCACAGGTCTCTACTCACTGACACCATACACTTACAGCCACATTCACACACCACCTCTGCGTCTATAATGATTAGATTTATTACTACCATAACACTGCTGTCAATTGATTATATATTATTACCAGCGCTGCATTGTTGGGAAAGAGCTCTCAAGGTAAGAATTTCACAGTACTGTTTTACACCAGTTGTATCCTGTGCACGTGGCAAATACACTTTGGGTCCACTGCTGGGCCACTTTCTGGTATTCACCACTAAATCTCTGCTCAGGAAGTGTGTCTGTTCATGTGACAATTGTCTACGGACAATTCCAATGTACAGGCACTCTAGGCACAGGAAAGATTGGATATCCTGCGTTACTAGGAGGTATTGTTTCAGACAAAGTGTGTGTGTGTGTACAAAGATCATTCATTACTAGCTGAACAACTCAATAGCCGTCTAATTTGGCTGGCATCACTTCCTAATTGTGATACTACGACAGGCCACTTATAAAAAGGTGAAGCAAGTGTCTCCCCAGAATGTGTTAAAGCTGTATTTCATCAACAGGCGGAAACAAGTGGATTAGCTGCAGTTTATGGAAACGGCATCCTCAACAAATTTAATGTCTGGAATAAACCACCTGTGTGTAAAACACTAACTGAACATGGAAATAGACATGACATATTGCTAAAACACATTTCTAAATGTAATTTATCAAACTTGAATTAACTAAAATAGTCACTGCTCATTATAACCTTGACAAGGAGACTAGGTGAAACTAATGAACATTTCACTACCTGCTACAAACGGGTCACAAATAGAATACAGGACAACTGGTAAGTTACGTTCCTGTCTACCATTTTTTGCTTAATGAACATGACCCAGTACTACAGGTTAACTATGTTCCATTATGTCCCCAGTGGCTTGGCCACCACTCTAAACAGAGTGTTCTTCAGGTAGGTACACAGTTGGTTCATCAGGTCCTTGTTTTGGCCTTCCACCCAGTGGATCTCCACGGCAACATCCTGCTCCTCAGCCTTCACGTTCACCAAGCACTTAAACAGGAAGTGTTGCACAGCGCCAGGGCTCTGTGGCTGCATCACTTCCTGTCCAGTGGCATTGACTTCCTGTTCCTGTGTTTCGATAGGTACTTCCTCTGGTGTGATTATGGCTTCCTGTTTCTGTGTTGTGGTGGGTAGTGCTGTCTGTGCCAGTGTGGTATTGGGTGTTATAGAGGTAGGAGAAGACTCCATGATGACATCCTCCTCTGTCCCACTGTTCTTGACTGGGACACAGCTGGTTTCCTCCTCCTGGCTTAGAACTTCCTGTCCGCTGGCCCCCTGAGAGTTGGCCCGGTTGGTCCCTGACTGTGGAACACTGCCTGGCCCTTGTGCTGCCGTGGGAGTGTGTGAATCTGAGTGTGAGCTATCCGGAATGTGTGTAGAGGAGTGGTGCTGGGCTGTGACTGAGGAAGGGGTGGTGGAAATACCACTGGGGGGCGCTCTGGGCAGCTCTCTGAGGTGTCGGCCCTGGTCTCTGCGTCTCTGTCTCCCGTGGATCCAGGTGTTCTCCACAACAGTCAGGAACAGACTCCGCTCCTTCCTCCCACATGGGACACGCTTGTACAGCACCTGTAGAACATAATGACAGTTGTGTATTTTATCTAGGATTTGTATACCTCTGTTGGAAAAACTGGGTTAGGGTGTATGTTTGCAGTAAGGCATGTCAATGAATGAGGTGTGTACATGTAAATGCTTAAGGAGTTGTGTGTGGTGCGGTATGTGTTCCTTACAGTACAAGTGTGTGTGTTGCGGAGTGTTCTTGTGATTGCTGTGTGTCAGTTTTTTTTGCATAGAAAAGTATTGGGCGTATTATATGTGCATTCAGAATGTATTCAGACCGACTTTTTCCACTTTGTTACTTTAGCCTTATTATAAAAAATATATTCGCAATACCCCATAATGACACAGCAAGAACAGGCTAAGAATTTTCTGCACATAAAAAAAATTAAATAAAAATTGAAATCACATTTACATAAGTATTCAGACCCTTTACTCAGTGCTTTGTTGAAGCACCTTTGGCAACGATTACAGTCTTGGGTATGACGCTACAAGCTTGGCAAACCTGTATTTGGGGAGTTTCTCCCATTCTTCTCTGCAGATCCTCAAGCTCTGTCAGGTTCGATGGGGAGCGTCGCTGCACAGCTATTTTCAGGTCTGCTCCCCAGCTATTTTCAGGTCTCTCCAGAGATGTTCGATCAGGTTAAAGTCCGGGCTCTGGCTGGGCCACTCAGACATTCAGAGACTTGTCCTGAAGCCACTCCTGCATTGTCTTGGCAGTGTGCTTAGGGTCGTTCTCCTGTTGGAAGGTGAACCTTAGCCCCAGTCTGAGGTCCTGAGCGCTCTGGAGCAGGTTTTCAGCGAGGATCTCTACTTTGCTCCGTTCATCTTTGCCTTGATCCTGACTAGTCGCCCAGTCCCTGCCGCTGAAAAACATCCCCACAGCATGATGCTGCACCGTAGGGATGGTGCCATGTTTCCTCCAGACTAGGCATTCAGGCCAGAGAGTTCAAGCTTGGTTTCCTCAGACCAGAATTTTGTTTCTCATGGTCTGAGTTTTTTTAGGTGACTTTTGGCAAACTCCAAGAGGGCATTCATGTGCCTTTTTACTGAGGAGTGGCTTTCCATCTGGCCACTCTAGCATAAAGGCCTGATTGGTGGAGTGCTGCAGAGATGAGTGTCCTTCTGGAAGATTCTCCCATCTCCACAGAGGAACTCTGTAGCTCTACCAAAGCGGCCAGCTGTAGGAAGAGCCTCGGTTCCAAACTTTTTCCATTTAAGAATGGGACCTTCAATGCTGCAGATATTTTTTGTACCCTTCCCCAGATCTTTGCCTCGATACAATCCTGTCTCGGAGATCTACGGACAATTCCTCCGACCTCTGGGCTTGGTTTTTGCTCTGACATGCACTGTCAACTGTGGGACCTTTATTTAGACAGGTGTGCCTTTACAAATCATGTCCAATCAATTGTATTTACCACAGGTGGACTCCAATCAAGTTGTAGAAACATCAAGGATTATCAATGGAAACAGGATGTACCAGAGCTCAATTTCAAGACTCATAGCAAAGGGTCTGAATACTTATGTAAATAAGTAGAAGTTATTTTTTATAAAATTGGTAACATTTCAGAACCTGTTATTGCTTTGTCATTATTGGGTGTTGTGTGTAGATTGAGGAAAACATTTAATCCATTTTAGAACAAGGCTGTTAAAGTAACAATGTGGAAAAAGTCAAGGGGTCTGAATACTTTCCGGTGTGTAGAAAGTATGTAGAAAAGATAATGGACCTATTTTTTGTATAATATCAACAATCACCAAAAGAAGAGGTACTGTCTGGGAGAATCTATAATTCAAATAATGATGCATTCAGGAGTATTTTGGGCTCACATTGATTTCCTTATGTTAGAGCATAACAACTAGTGCTCAATTTCATACATTGGTTTTTAAAACAACAAATTGACCAATGTCTGTTCAACTATTTGAATTCCATTTTTTCCCCTGAGAGCTCAATGAGCACATTGCACACTTTCCCCTGAGATAAATCAGATCAAGGCCGAACTGTGCGATGTAGGGAGCTGTAGTTTCCAGCAGGCCAATATTCTATATAGTTTACCGCAGAAAACATAATTAACTACAATGACCATAATCCATTGCACATCTACTTGTGCGGTCTGTGTTTCTGTGTTTCTTTTACGGCTGCTACATTAGGTTAGTGTGGGGCAGACACAGCGAGAGAGAAGAATGCGTGATCATGAGGAATAGAGAGCAGTTGCTTCACAAGGTATCTCTACCGGAAAATAGATCTAAGTGACTGATAGTTGGTGTTCAGGAGTCATAAAAGTATGCCTGATTTACGTTTCAAGTACTACTAAAATAGTAATTTTGAAATATTGAATAAAGTAATCAAAAAACAATACAAAGCCTATAGAAACTACTCCTAACTAACCAAATGTGAAAAAAAAGTTCAAGTGAGATTGAAATAGATTTAATAGCAATTTGTCAGAGTATTGTGTAGATCAAAGTGAAAAAAAAGTTGCATAAGTATTCACCCCCTTTTGTTTAGGCAAGCCTAAATTAGTTCAGAAGTAAAACTTTGGCTTAACAAATCATAAGTTATATGGACTCTCACTCTGAAATAAGAGTACTTTTTTTAATGACTACCCCTTCCTGTCCCCCATACATACATTAATTATGTTTTCTGTAAGGTCTATCAAGTACTGAATTTCAAGCACCGACTAAACTACAAAGACCAGGGAGCTTTTCCAAAGCCTCATAGGCCAGTGATTGAATATCACTAAGCATGGTCATGTTAATAATTAGGCTGTGGATGATGTATTAAACCACCCAAACACAAAGATGGTTGTCCTTCTGAACTGAGCTGCAGGACAGGAAGGAAACTGCTTAGGGATGTCACCAGGAGCCCATTGGTCATTTTAAAACGACTACAGAGTTCAATGGCTGTGATGGGAGAAAACGGAGGATGGATCAACATTGTAGTGACTCCACAATAATGAGCTAAATGACAGCGTGAACATACAGTATTGTGTACAAAAGACACTAAAGTAATACTGCAAAAAAAACAGCAAAGCAATACACTTTTAGGCCTAAATTCAAAGCCTTATGTTTGGGGAAAATTCAACAACGAGTATAATCGTACGGACCTCAAAAAGCCCAAATCGCTCAGCACTAAACTCAGCATAAGCCATTGCAAAATACGTAGAATTACAGGAAATTAGTTTTAAAACGGCAAAATATTCTCTCAGCTCCATGGCAGTGTGTAGATTGGAGGAAATTAGCTTTAAAAACAGCAAACTTTGCTCTCCCCTGCCAAGGTGTGTGCCTTTAAAATGTTCTTGCCCGCAGGCCTGCAACGAATTCAGCTGCACAGACGGGCCGGCCACACCCACCACCTAAGCCCCCTTTTGACCCAGAAAAAACCCTGTATGTGTTTACCTTTAGGTCACTGAGTGTCTTCTCCAGCCAGGCAGTGATGGTCTCTACAGGCCTGGTGTTGGAGGGACAGCCTATAGAGGAGGCCTGGGACTGCAGCTCCTTCACTGTGGGCTGAAGCAGCATGAAGGTCAGTGGCTTACGAGACTTCTCCAGCTTCCTCTTCTTACTGGGTGGAGACTGAGATGGAGAGAGAAATAAAATATCAATTTACAGATTGTGGGGTTTACGGAAAGAGGTAATTAAAAACTTCTGGTGAAGATGTAGTCATACTTCAAAGTAGGTAAAACATTTATTTGGAAAAAGTGAATCCATCTTAAACCTGCCCAGATAAAAAAGGGTGATTCATGATGACAGTGTGGAAGACTGCTAGTAAATGCACAATATACAGTGCATTCGGGAAGTAGTCAAACCCATTGACTTTTTCTATATTTTGTTACCTTATTCTAAAATGGATTTAATATAACAATTTCCTCAGCAATCTACACACAATACCCCATAATGACAAAGCGAAAACAGGTTTGTGGACATTTTTGCATATTTATTTAAAACAAAAACACATACCTTATTTACAGGAGTATTGAAAGTCCCCAAGAACACAGTGGCTTCCATCATTCTTAAATGGAAGAAATTTCGAACCCCCAGGGCTCTTCCTAGAGCTGGTCACCCGCCAAACTGAGCAATCGGGGGAGAAGGGCCTTGGTCAGGGAGGTGACCAAGAACCCGATGGTCACGCTGACAGAGCTCCAGAGTTCCTCTGTGGAGATGGGAGAACCTTCAAGAAGAACAACCATCTCTGCAGCACTCCACCAACCAGGCCTTTATGGTAGAGTGGCCAGACAGAAGCCACTCCTCAGTAAATGGCACGACAGCCCGCTTGGAGTTTGCCAAAAGGGACTTAAAGGAATCTGACCATGAAAAACAAGATTCTCTGGTCTGAGGAAACCAAGATTGAACTCCTTGGCTTAATGCCAAGCGTCACATCTGGAGGAAACCTGGCACCTTCCCTATGGTGAAGCATGGTGCTGGCAACAACATGCTGTGGGGATGTTTTTCAGTGGCAGGGACTGGGTGACTAGTCAGGATCAAGGGAAAGATGAACAAAGCAAAATACAGAGATCCTTGATTAAAAACCTGCTCCAGAGTGCCCAGGAGCTCAGACTGGGGCTAAGGTTCACCTTCCAACAGGACAACGACCCTAAGCACACAGCCAAGACAAAGCAGGAGTGGCTTCGGGACAGGTCTCTGAATGTCCTTGAGTGGCCCAGCCAGAGCCCAGACTTGAACCCGATCGAACATCTGGAGAGACCTGAAAATAGCTGTGCAGCAACGCTCCCCTACAACCTGACAGAGCTTGAGAGGATCTGCAGAGAAGAGCGGGAGAAACTCCCCAAACACACGTGTGACAAGCGTGTAGTCATACCCAAGAACACTCAAGGCTGTAATTGCTGCCAAAGGTGCTTCAACAAAGTGCTAAGTAAAGGGTCTGAATACTCGTAAATGTGATTTCAGTTTTATTTTGATATTTCCCAAAATTCAGAAAAGTTTTGTTTGTCATTATGGGTTATTGTATGTAGATTGATGGGGGAAAAAAATAGTTAATACATTTTAAAATAAGGCTGTAATGTAACAAAATGTGGGAAAAGTACTTTCCGAATGCACTGTAAATACTTACACAGGCAGGGTTGGGGAGTAACGGATTTAATCCGTTACATTATGGGATTACCAAAAACCGCTAACTCATCCGTTACCAGCAAAAATATTGTAATCAGATTAGATACTTTTGAAAAACTAGAGGATTACTTTTAAATTCAGAAAGGTTTGAAAAAATAGTAGTACACTATTACAAGTAGTACACTACACACCCTCAGAGAAACTGACAATTAAGCTTAAACATTGACGACATTGAGTTAACAATTTCTAAAGTGAAGTCTCACTTCAAATGTTATGTCACATGCACCGAATACAACAGGTGTAGTAGACCTTACAGTGAAATGCTTCCTTACAAGCCCTTAACCAACAATGCAGTTAAGAAAATACCCCAAAAAGAATTAAAGAGCAGCAGTACATTTACATTTAAGTCATTTAGCAGACGCTCTTATCCAGAGCGACTTACAAATTGGTGCATTCACCTTATGATATCCAGTGGAACAACCACTTTACAATAGTGCATCTAACTCTTTTAAGGGGGGGGGGGGGGGGTTAGAAGGATTACTTTATCCTATCCTAGGTATTCCTTAAAGAGGTGGGGTTTCAGGTGTCTCCGGAAGGTGGTGATTGACTCCGCTGACCTGGCGTCTTGAGGGAGTTTGTTCCACCATTGGGGTGCCAGAGCAGCGAACAGTTTTGACTGGGCTGAGCGGGAACTGTACTTCCTCAGAGGTAGGGAGGCGAGCAGGCCAGAGGTGGATGAACGCAGTGCCCTTGTTTGGGTGTAGGGCCTGATCAGAGCCTGAAGGTACGGAGGTGCCGTTCCCCTCACAGCTCCGTAGGCAAGCACCATGGTCTTGTAGCGGATGCGAGCTTCAACTGGAAGCCAGTGGAGAGAGCGGAGGAGCGGGGTGACGTGAGAGAACTTGGGAAAGTTGAACACCAGACGGGCTGCGGCGTTCTGGATGAGTTGTAGGGGTTTAATGGCACAGGCAGGGAGCCCAGCCAACAGCGAGTTGCAGTAATCCAGACGGGAGATGACAAGTGCCTGGATTAGGACCTGCGCCGCTTCCTGCGTGAGGCAGGGTCGTACTCTGCGAATGTTGTAGAGCATGAACCTACAGGAACGGGTCACCGCCTTGATGTTAGTTGAGAACGACAGGGTGTTGTCCAGGATCACGCCAAGGTTCTTAGCACTCTGGGAGGAGGACACAATGGAGTTGTCAACCGTGATGGCGAGATCATGGAACGGGCAGTCCTTCCCCGGGAGGAAGAGCAGCTCCGTCTTGCCGAGGTTCAGCTTGAGGTGGTGATCCGTCATCCACACTGATATGTCTGCCAGACATGCAGAGATGCGATTCACCACCTGGTTATCAGAGGGGGGAAAGGAGAAGATTAATTGTGTGTCGTCTGCATAGCAATGATAGGAGAGACCATGTGAGGATATGACAGAGCCAAGTGACTTGGTGTATAGCGAGAATAGGAGAGGGCCTAGAACAGAGCCCTGGGGGACACCAGTGGTGAGAGCACGTGGTGCGGAGACAGATTCTCGCCACGCCACCTGGTAGGAGCGACCTGTCAGGTAGGACGCAATCCAAGCGTGGACCTTGCCGGAGATGCCCAGCTCGGAGAGGGTGGAGAGGAGGATCTGATGGTTCACAGTATCAAGTAAATAAGTAAGTAAGTAAACAGTAAATAACAATAGCGGGGCTATATACAGGGGGTACCGGTACAGAGTCAATGTGCGGGGGCACCGGTGTCGAGGTAATATGTACATGTAGGTAGAGTTATTAAAGTGCCTATGCATAGATAATAGAGTAGCAGCAGTGTAAAAGAGGAGGGGTACAATGCAAATAGTCTGGGTAGCCATTTGATTAGATGGTCAGGAGTCTTATGGCTTGGGGGTAGGTGTTTAGAAGCCTCTTGGACCTAGACTTGGCGCTCTGGTACCGCTTGCCGTGCGGTAGCAGAGAGAACAGTCTATGACTAGGGTGGCTGGAGTCTTTGACAATTTTTACGGCCTTCCTCTGACACCGCCTGGTATAGAGGTCTTGGATGGCAGGAAGCTTGGCCCCGGTGATGTACTCTGACGTACGCACTACCCTCTGTAGTGCCTTGCGGTCGGAGTCCGAGCAGTTGCCAAAGCAGGCAGTGATGCAACCCGTCAGGATGCTTTCGATGGTGCAGCTGTAGAACCTTTTGAGGATCTGAGACCCCATGCCAAATCTTTTCAGTCTCCTGAGGGGGAATAGGTTTTGTCGTGCCCTCTTCACGACTGTCATGGTGTGCTTGGACCATGTTAGTTTGCTGGTGATGTGGACGCCAAGGAACTTGAAGCGCTCAACCTGCTCCACTACTTTCCTAGTCACCATGGAAATCCCTCTGGATAGCTGGGGAATGATGGATGAAGATGTAGTGAGGAGAGAAACAGATGAGTGAAGGGAGGAGAAGAGCGGACGGAGAAGAGGAAGCAAAATACTTTTGCTCACTCATTCCGTGTGACAATGAGTGAGTGAAAGAGGGATTGATGTAGAGATAGTCTTGGACTCCTGTAGATTTCGGCCAGGAATGAGTCATGACCTGCATACCCGTCTCTCCCTCCCTGTGACTGCTATTCTTTACCCTCCACGTTCCTCCTTAGCTCATCTTTGTGTCAACACAAAGATCACCACCTTCCGGAGACACCTGAAACCCCACCTCTTTAAGGAATACCTAGGATAGGATAAAGTAATCCTTCTGACCCCCCCCCCCCCCCCCCTTAAAAGATTTAGATGCACTATTGTAAAGTGGCTGTTCCACTGGATGTCATAAGGTGAATGCACCAATTTGTAAGTCGCTCTGGATAAGAGCGTCTGCTAAATGACTTAAATGTAAATGTAACACATTGCATTGTGAAGGCAAAGAACCATACCATTAAAAAAATTGAGTTGGTAATATCAAAACACCACAAGGGGGCACTCCTTCCATGTCCTACACCTCAGCAATGACATTGGCCCTGCTGTACCTTGCCTCAGTGCTGCTTTGGTGGAGGAATTTCTTCCCTAAGCAAGTCCCCCACATAATAATACCACAGGGCTCTACCTTAAACTGTGCTATAGGTTAACATTTATTCATTGGTCCATAAAATCCTATTTAAATGCACCAGATTGCCAGATCGGGTCTGCAGTGAAACAATGCAATAAAGACATTGCAGTCAGTCAGTCACTCAGACAATATGGCTAACTGACCTAGTCAGCACAGAATGGAGGACTGGACTACGACCTTCAAACTGGTCTTAGATCAGTTATCTGTGAGATGTTTAATTAATGTATTATCCTTCCATAGAAAAAAGGTGTTATCAGACTAGTCAATAGGAGAAAGAATTGACAGTGTCTAGTCTAGACTCATACCTGGATTCAAATACTATTTTTATAATTTAGTTGGGCTAGATTAAGATTGTTCTATTGATTCTTTTGACCCAGGCAATCGCAAAACTACTAGCCCTGCCCATCTGGTACTCTAGGAAAGCTAAAGCAAATGAAAGATTGCAAATAGTTTTTGAACCCAGGTCTGTCTTATGAGTCTATACCAGCCAGGCCTGGTTATAGCTGCTTCATGCGTTTCTGATTGTTTCCCAGCCTTTCTCTCTCTGCTCAGTAAGCCCCTGCAGCTTAAACCAAGAAAATCTATACAATCCATCAAGGATTGTAGCCTGTCTGTACAGCATATCCTTGACATAAATACACACAGTAACACAGTACACACACTCATATGCATGTACACACACAGATTCACACAAACAAAAGCATACACACAGAAAAACACTTACACACAAGCACATACCAAAAACCACTGACAGGAAAGAACACCTCTCCTCATCTAGTCTGTGTGTATACAGCTTTAAGTTCACTCTTTGGTCTCCAGTGATTCATCTTTGCTCTTTCCCTCCCTTTCCATTATTAACCTGGCTCACCCACTCCCACCTCCTCATACACTCAAATGTGTGGTCAGTCCACACACAAGAAAAATAGCTTTCTGTATTCTGTTTTGACCACACCTCGCTCTAGTCTTCTAGTGTAGCCAGTCTGTCTGTTTCTCTCTCTAGCAGCCAGTCTACCCCAATTCTAACCAGGACTCAAGCCTGGGTGCTCAGCTGAACAAACAGAGCCCCAGCATGGCTCCCCTGATATTCAATTACTGACCACACAGACAGACAGATCAGCAGAAGAGAGATGGCTATTCAACCTAGCTAGGGCTAGCCCCCTCCCAGAACCTCAATACCAGGGTCTTGCTCCTGTTGACCTCTGACCCCTCCCTAACCATGCCCCTTGCTGTAAATCTTCTCCTGCATGCCAGACACGCCCCCTGCTGTGGGCCCACATTGTCACATGACACTCAGAACACAGATACCAACAAGAGCTAGAGCGCTTTGATTTTAATGTTCCCTCTCCAAGTCTCCTTTTATGGTCTCTGTACCTTTTTCTTTCTCTCTATCGTCCTCAGTATGTCCCCCCCCCCCCCTCTGTGTAATGAAGGGATCAGATTCTGTCAATGTGGCTGGTGAGACTCACTTCCTGCCTTACACATCAGTCAGATGTCAGAGCTATTGATTCAATCACCAGGTTGTGCTGAAAACACAGGCTGTGGTGCCACGGAGGAGCTAGTTACTAGTACACAGGTGCCTGCTCTAGTAATCCATGGGTTAAGTAGGCCACAGACACATTTGTACGCTCACCTGCACACAGTCATATGCACAATTCATGCATAGAACCCCCCCCCCACACACACTCCTCCCCAGTCTGCCTGGTAATGGAGTGCTCCACTGTGTGAGGAGAGGGCAGTAAAATGTAGGCCAATCTTTCTGCTCAACTGCCTTTGGTGTAAGGCAAACGAAACAAGAATTTGACTGACACCAAAGGAGTCTTCATATACTGCAACACTCCCCTTTCCATTGGGCTCCCTGGTGGCGCAGCGGTGATTAGAATCCAGACTGCATCACATCCGGCCGTCCCATAGGGCGGCGCACAATTGGCCCAGCGTCGTCCGGGTTTGGCCGGGGTAGGCCGTCATTGTAAATAAGAATTTGTTCTCAACTGACTTGCCTAGTTATAAAGGTTAAATTTAAAACACGTAATTTAAAAAAATCCCCAGGCCTCTCTAGCGCCCTTTTTAATTCTCTTTCAAATTCCCAATATTTCCAGCTTTCACACTCTCATATTGAGCTCTGATCTCTCCCTCATCTCTCTCATTCTATCACTCCCTCAGTGGCCCAAGAGCCTAATGGAATGGCGTGCGGGTGCGCACACTCCTGCCCCGGCAACTGTTGCCTGGATACAGCAAATTAGGGGAGGGACTTAAACATCTCCCCAGAGAGTGGGTTGAGTGCTGCCTGTGTTCTCTTATGGAATTGGCTGGAGAATGGAGTGGGATGGGCCGGGAATGCATTATTAAGGAAGTGTGGGGAGGTTGGGAACGTCTGGGGAATGTCTGGAAAAGTTGCAGGGGTGTAGTTAGGACATGGGTCTGGATGACTGGGAATGAGGGAGGGAGGAAAAAGGGAAGGAGAGAGAGGTGATGCCATGCTTATGCCTTCCTTCTCTTCTACTCTCCCACTATAGATGAACTGGTTGGGAGAGGACCCGAGGGGAACCACCCACCAGAGCCAGCTTACCGGAACAGTAACGTCATCATAGAAACTCCAGGCCAGAGCCCAGCGCATGGTCCGTCCCTGGCAGAACTCTGTGTGGGTCACTTTGGGTACCTGGAAACAGACCGATACAGAGAACATTAGACAACGCTAATGGAGCAGACGACAACAACAAGCATTAGCAATACACAGGTAGCTCTACAGAGGCACATTCCCAGCATGTCCAGGTGAAGGAGCGCAGCACTACATCCTTCAAGGTGTGAACAGGACACATTTACACATATAGCGCTTAGTGCCAGAGCTGAGCACTAGTGAGAAGAGCCTCCAATAAGCATGAAGGACCTGGGGGAAAAGATCAGTGTAAAAGACTCTTGAATAGTATCCACTTGATACCCCCTCCCTACACACAATCAATAAGCAGTGGGTTTCAGTGGGGAATGTGCTCCAGGGATGCAGGTCAAAGATCTCGGAGGCAAGAAAACGCATCCCTATATGACAGCGCCATGTTGACCTCTAAACACCCCCTGAACCAAGCAGCGAGAGAGAACAAGGAAGATAGAGCGAAAGAAACACAGGATGCAGCATATAGCATTAGCATATTAATTAGGTCTCCTATTACACCCCCACCCTCTTGCATGCGCTGGACGTTGGCCATGGCTGCACTAACACTAATGAGCAGCGACAGCCCTCTGACACCTCTGGAGGAGCATGGGATTGTGGGATGGTCCTCCCCCAGTGATTGACGTGTGTGGTTAACACCATGGGAGCTGCTGTGCCAGTCATCCCCAGTGAATGAGTCTCGTAATCTCGGAGGTAAGCGACTGGCACAGTGACACAGGGCTGGAGACTAACCTCTATAGCCAGTCAGTTATCAGTCATGTGCTAGGGGCTAATAGCTAGGATAATGGAACTAATGAACGTTAGTTGGACTGACATACCGTCTGTGTGTGTATGCGTACGTGTGTGTAATATAAATGTTTGTGTGTAGGCCCTGCCATGCGTTTCAGTCACGCAAGGCTAATAGAATTCAGCTCAATCAGGTCTGGGCTATGACATTGCTTAGCCAGCGTATTAGCCAGGCTTGATCCGTTATGGTTCAGAAGGTATCTAATCCCACTCTTCCGTCTGAGAGGTGGTATTAGAGATGGTGGGAGGGAGCTCATTCAACCCTCCATTACCTCACCTTATCACTGGGTATATATGGGGAATCAGGATATTTTTAACACATGCCAGGGCTTGGTACAGCACAGAGCATCTGTGTGTGGTACCCAAGCTTGGTACAGTACAGAGCATCTGTGTGTTGTATCTGTTTGCGAGTGCTGTGTGTATAAGATCATGTATGAGCATCAAATGTCTCCTCAGAGCTCCCATTCTGAAGACTGTCTCAAATATACACAGGTGTGTGTTTGTGCACTCACCCCTTGTTTTCTCAGCTCCTCCTTCAAAGGTGCCAGGCTGCACTTCTTTCCCAGCATGCAACTGTACCACCTGGAAGAATAATAATCTATTAGGAGTGTGTGTGTGTGTGAGTCCAGCGCGCTGGGCATGAACCCCTGCCTGCGATCAAACAAGCGGCAGATATAGGATCTACCTCTTGCTTCCCTCCATGGAAAAACATCCTAACTGACTTTCTGTAGTTCTGAGGCAAAGAGGGTAGTTGTAATTACTACATATATAAATATATATGAGAGAGAGACAACAGGGCCAGTATGAGTCTCTATGGTGGAACAGAGCTTTGAAGTCCAGCCCAGGGCAGGGCAGATCAATCGCTTTCCTCTGCAATGAAGAGATAAGTCTACTGTAATCAATACAACAGCATATAGAGCCTCAGTACTAACCAGCAACGATAAATACAGAGTAACTTAGCATGAGAAACACAGAGACAAACCTAGCAGGGAGAAATAGACAAACCAACAGTGAGTCAATCTGGATAGGAAAACTAAACAATGCATGACAAACCTCGTCTGGTTGGGTTGCCTATCCTGTCTAGATTAATTAGGCCTAGATACTATATATCTATGAGCAATGCTGTGTATGGTGAGGATGGCATGTTTATTGTTATGGTAATGGAACAATCTTTTCAAGAGATCTGAAAGTAGTGCTTTCGGTCCCCGAAAATTGTGTACTGCCACATGTGCTCTGCTCTGTGTGCATGGTGTGTACAATGTCAACATTTAGGATCATTATGTTTGATGTACAGTTACAAGATGACATGGCGTCACACCCTGGGATGTTCTGAAGAGAATGAGGTTGTGTGATGATTGTGAAGAGAATTGGCCGGGGCGCACACACCTGAATGCACTCATGACTCCTTTCTATCCGTACCAAAATTACATAACGGTTTCTCTGAATTGCCTTGTGAAAGCTTAACACTGCAAGATCATATTTTCAAACTTGGCTAGTCATATTGGCATAAGGGGTAATGGTGGGGGTGAGAGGGTTTTGGGTGGGAGTGGTTGAGAGGGTTTTGGGTAGGGGTGGGGGTAAGGGTGGGAGTGGGGGTGAAAGGGTTTTTGGTAGGGGTGGGGGCGCAAAGGCCTCGCAAAGGCCACCATGAAATATTGAGGACCTGTAATATCCCCAGATGTTCCCCACTTTGTCATGCAGAGAGGAGGCTGAACATTCATGTTAACACACACACACACACCAGCTTCCCCACTTCCTCCAGTAAGACCTTCCATCCCTAAAGAACTAAAATATCCCATAGGGGGTCAGACAGAAGCAGTCAGATTCTTGGCAAAGTTGTACATTTATTTTCAAGCTATTCCTTCCAAGAGTACAAAGACCGGTGATTACAACGTCATTACCCTCTCCACATAGCTAGTGATTATCAGATCAATAACAGACAATGACTAGCAGAGGGCATCTCGTTGAAAAGGGGGACTTTCCTGGCTGGTGGTTGGGGTGTGTTTATGACTATCTATGTGTGATAGTCTGGTGAGAGTAATTACGGTTTAGTGTTGTTGAAGGGCGGGGGGGGGGGGGGGGGGTCATGAGTCTCAGAGGACCAATCAGAGGGGCTGGCTTGGTTTCTGTGGACACCTGGCGGTAGCTCTGCTGTCCCAGCATGCAGTGTGTGGAGTGACAGCCTGCTACTGCTGCCTTGGCCCCGTCCCCAAACAAACTACACACGCTGCAGGGGAGGAGAGGAAAGAACAGAAGCGGGAGACTAGGGCAGGCACACCTTTCCCTGTGGCAGACACTCAACACCAGCCAAGCGCACCATACAAGTACATCGGTGTGAACACACAGACAGACACATGCAGGCAAACCAGACACAGAGAGAGATGGACACTTTTCCCCCTGTGAGGGCCACTCATCTTTCACACAGACATATGCACACACCGACACACACACACACTCTCCTGTGGGTGACAATCATCTTTACACACAAAAATATGGTAGTGACACAGTTCAACACACTCGTACACATGCAATCACACACCTTCCAAGTCAGCCACTTGTCTGTCACCACGCGTGCAGTGTGATCAAATCTAATTCTCTCACACACACACACACACGTTCCCTGCGGGCATGCAGATACTGCCGGGGGGGGGGGGGGGGGGTTGGGTGACTGTTTACCCTGGTGCCAATTCATTAAACAAACTCTGGGTGACAGCTCCATCCCATCGTTCTGCTCTCCTCCATCAGTGGCCCTTTATCATCCCTCCTTACCTTACATCCTAAATGAAAGGGTGCATTTGTAACAGAAGGTAATGAACAAACACCAACTGATAACCAACAGGCTTTTCTATATTATATTTGGGGTTTAGGAAAGTGGCGCAGATAAATTCAGCAAAAAAAAAGAAAAGTCTCCTTTTCAGGACCCTGTCTTTCAAAGATAATTCGTAAAAATCCAAATACCTTCCTTGTAAAGGGTTTAACCACTGTTTCCCATGCTTGTTTAATTCACCATAAACAATTAACGAACACGCACCTGTGGAACGGTCCTTAAGACACTAACAGCTTACAGACGGTAGGCATTTAAGGTCACAGTTATGAAAACGTAGGACATTAAAGAGAACTTTCTACCGACTCTGAAGAACACCAAAAGAAAGATGCCCAGGGTCCCTGCTCATCTGCGTGAACGTGCCTTAGGCATGCTGCAAGGAGGCATGAGGAAGGCAGATGTGGCCAGGGCAATGAATTGCAATGTCTGTACTGTGAGACGCCTAAGACAGCGCTACAGGGAGACAGGACGGACAGCTGATCGTCCTCGCAGTGGCAGACCACGTGTAACAACACCTGCACAGGAATCGGTACATCCGAACATCACACCTGCAGGACAGGTACAGGATGGCAACAACTGCCCTAGTTACACCAGGAACGCACCATCCCTCCATCAGTGCTCAGACTGTCCGCAATAGGCTGGACTGAGGGCTTGTAGGCCTGTTGTAAGGCAGGTCCTCACCAGACATCACCGTCGCCTATGGGCACAAACCCACCGTCGCTGGACCAGACAGGACTGGCAAAAAGTGCTCTTCACTGACGAGTCGCGGTTTTGTCTCACCAGGGGTGATGGCCGGATTCGCGTTTATCGTCGAAGGAATGAGCGTTACACCGAGGCCTGTACTCTGGAGCGGGATCAATTTGGAGGGTCCGTCATGGTCTGGGGCGGTGTGTCACAGCATCGGACTGAGCTTGTTGTCATTGCAGGCAATCTCAACGCTGTGCATTACAGGGAAAACATCCTCCTCCCTCATGTGGTACCCTTCATGCAGGCTCATCCTGACATGACCCTCCAGTATGACAATGACACCAGCCATACTGCTCGTTCTGTGTGTGATTTCCTGCAAGACAGGAATGTCAGTGTTCTGCCATGGCCAGCGAAGAGCCTGGATCTCAATCCCACTAATGGATCGGAGGGTGAGGGCTAGGGTCATTCCCCCCAGAAATGTCCAGGAACTTGCAGGTGCCTTGGTGGAAGAGTGGGGTAACATCTCACAGCAAGAACTGGCAAATCTGGTGCAGTCCATGAGGAGGAGATGCACTGCAGTACTTAGTATCTGGTGTGGCCACCAGCTGCATTGTTACTTTTGATTTTGACCCCCCCTTTGTTCAGAGACACATCATTCAATTTCTGTTAGTCACATGTCTATGGAACTTGTTCAGTTCATGTCTCAGTTGTTGAATCTTGTTATGTTCATACAAATAGTAGTTGACGTTTCTTTTTTTGCTGAGTTTATAAAGCATGACCAATCGGAAACCAGCGTGATGAGATCTTGAACGCTACTCCACCACACCCTGTGTACTGATGGGGAACCAATGTGTGGTGTGTTTGTGTGTACTACGCGCGCACGTCCTACGTGTGTGTGTGTGTGTGTGTGTGTGTGTCACTCTCTCACCGCAGGCGTGTCTTGAGCTGCAGGCTGTCGTGGATGATTCTCTTGACAAACTCCAGCTCTCCTCCCTCAGCCATGATCTCTGTCACACCACCTGTGTTCACTGAGCTGGGGGGAGGACGACGAGAGTTCCTGGAATTTACCCCCTGGGGAGGAGGACGGAGAGAAAGGGGGAGAGGGGAGGAACAGGGTGGGAGGCAAAGAGAGGGGAGGAAGAGGGTGGGAGGCAAAGAGGGGGGAGAAGGAGAGGAAAAGAGGGGCATGGGGCGAGAAAGTAAAGGGTAGGAGAAAGAGGGAGTGACAGAGAAAAGGAAAAGACAAAAATAGAGGGGGAGGAAAACAGTGAATAAATTAGATTTATAAAGCCGTTTTTCCAGATTCTCAGAACACTTTCCATTTAAAGAGGCCTACCTTAGCCTCTAGTTGGTTGGCGAAGAAGGGAGGGTTACACATGCAGAAGTCATAGACGATGGCTGACTCCTCCTTTAGAGCGTCCATTAACAGGGTCTTCTGGGGAACTTTCACCACTGGGACATGAGACAGGGCAAGGACACGTTATCAACAAGGTTTCAAGCCATCTTCCTTTCAGTAGTGGAACATTACAATGCGGCTACCAATGGACAGCTTGCCACTGACCTTTTATGAGATCCGAGAGGTTGTTCTGCTCTACGTTCCTGGTGGCATAGTCAAAGCAGATGTCATCTACCTCAGTAGCCAGGTAATGCCAGCCGTTCATAGAGGCTCCCAGCAGGGGGTAGATACAGGATGCTCCAGTACCTGGGGATATAACACACTACATGAGGCACAGGGTGTGTGTATTCAATGCCACTCCCGCTGTCTCTTATTGTCCATAATGGATTAACAAGAGGTGATCCAGACAGCCATGATCAGATCGTCCAGGTATAACAGAGACCAGGGCCTCCAATCTACCCAACCACAGTGAGGTCCCCTGGGGCAGTGGAGATGGGTGAGATGGCACCTCGCAGGTCAAGCTTTGGGAGAGAGTAATGCCCTGTGGCTATCCATCAGGAGAGTGACAGCTCCAATCAGCTTACAGAATGGACCAGGCACCAGGGTCACCAATCACTGACCTGTCCGCCTCTCTGAGGAGCTAAACTGACGAACACACACATCACACTCTCTGATGGATAGAGCAGGAAACCAGCCATGACATGTGGATGGGGATTTGGCCAGTGATATCTAGTGGTCCACAGGAAATAGATAGGCCTACAGTACATGTGGGATACGAAGGTGGATGTGCCAACCATCATGCAGCCCCTCTGCCAGTCTCTGTGCCAGTCTGTGATGCACACGGACAGCCAGCTGCCCTTGGACTAGTAGGAGTCAGCCTGTATTAAAAGCATGTCTCAGAGTAGGAGTGCGGATCTAGGATCAGGTCCCCCCTGTAATTAAATTCATATTCATTATGATCTCATATGGCAAAACTGATCCTATATCAGCACTCCTCTAAGACTTTGTGAATATGTGTCCTGGGCTAGACCTGTGCCAGGCAGCCCCTCTCAGCCAGCCTGTAATGCTCAATGTCAGGCAGACGTTCTTATAGGTTGTCCCCCAAATAGCACCTTATATAGCACACACTACCCATAGGCTTTCGTCAAATGTAATGCACTGGGCCTCCCGAGTGGCGCAGCGGTCTAAGGCACTGCATCGCAGTGCTAGAGGCGTCACTACAGACCCGGGTTCAATCCCGGGCTGTATCACAACCGACTTTGATCGGGAGTCCCATAGTGCGGCACAACTGGCCCAGCACCATCCGAGTTAGGGGAGGGCTTTACTTGGTTCATCGCGCTCTAGCGACTCCTTGTGGCGGGGCCGGGTGCCTGCAGACGGACCTCGGTTGTCAGTTGAACAGTGTTTCCTCCGACACATTGGTGTGGCTGGCTTCTGGGTTAAGCGGGCGGGTGTTAAGAAGCGCGGTTTGGCTACTGCTGGAGGAATATCCCTTGAGCAAACAAACATGATCACACATTAAATAACTTGACCACTCTCCATTACTGATGTGATGTTTATATGGGAATTTTATTTGATTTATTTAACCTTTATTTAACTAGGCAACAAATTCTTAATTACAACGACGGCCTAGGAACAGTGGGTTAACTGCCTTGTTCAGGGGCAGAAAGACAGATTTTTACCTTGTCGGCTCGGGGATTCGATCTAGCAAACTTTCGGTTACTGGCCCAACGCTCTAACCACTAGGCTACCTGTCGCCCCAATGGGAGTTTATTCATCCCATTTAGCATTGAGGATATTTGTGCTCTATCTATATAGACAGGTGAGAAACCAACGGTCTAATTTAACTAAGAACCAGTGGAGGGATTAAAGGGCCAGGCATTATAAAAGCCATCTATTCCTCTACAGAAACAGGACTGGTGGTAAAGAGGCATCCTAGCAATGATGGCTGAAACAAGAGGGATGGTTCATTTCAAAGAGATCAAGGGAGAGGGGCTATATTTAGTAAGGGTTATCAGAGGTCAGAACTGTACCGATGTCGATGCCCCTGCGTGGTTCCCCCTGGCCTCCGATCAGGTCCTCCACCCAGTGGATGTAGTTGAGTCTGAGAGGCACAGTGGGGATGAGACGCTCCAGAGGGATGTCTATGGTCAGCCCAAAGTCTTCCTTCAGCAGGGTACAGGTCAGGGCTCGCACCGCCTCTGGCTCCTTGAAGTTCAGCCTGCACGAGGGGGAGGGGCAACAGATGTAGTTAAAATGCTAAAGTAACTACACCATAACTACACAGGTAAAACAAAAACAAGTAACTACACCATAAACCCAGACCTTAACACATTTATTGTAAACTCACGGAGAGCCACTAACTAAGAAGCCCTAAATTAAATGGCAAATCAATTCTACCCCACCCTTCTGCTTCTCCTAAAGACCACCCTTCCAGGCTGACACCATGTCACATAAACCACCCCTCTTCCAGGCAGCCCTAGACTGCATTCCCCCCTTCCCTTCCTGAGCAGCCAAGTGCTCCATATCTCCCATTCCCCCTCATCACACGTCAACCACCACGATGTGACCCGTCGACAAATTAAATGAGCTTATCAATTTACACTTCTTCGCTAATGATACAGAAATCCTATTTTCCAGCAGTAAACCAGACACACACCTCTTGCTCTACATTTTTTATGATTTCCACTGCCTGGAAAGCATATTTTGTGTTTGAGAAACACAACAAAATAATTTTGGGGTTTGAGAGACAAAGAGAGTTGGACAGATAGAGCAAGATGTGTGTAATTAACCAGTCTGTGTGCTGCATTCACACCTCCAGACAGCAATTAGACACCTCCTGGTGATAGGAGCGTCTGGCACCTCCTAGCTGGGTTCGGGGGGCGAGACGGAGAGCCTATTCACCACAGCTACAGCAAAGAGGAGAGAGACTTTCACTGATGAAGAGCGTGACTATAGGGAGAGGATGAGTTAAACTACGTGCATATGGGGGAAAGTGTAATTTATATAGTACAATGTGACAGACGGGGGTTCGAACCCGTGTCCCCGAAGACTGTGTTAGCCCACTGAGCTAAAGCCTAGGCATTGGCTACGGTAGTCGTCAGGTTTCACAGTTTCTCTCTTCTCCTTAGAAGCAGTCCGTTGATCAATATGCAGAGAACGAGGCCGTTCAGAGCCTGCCTGCCTGCTCAGCCTTCTATTTTTAGACTGTAATGTGTGTGTGTGCGTATGTACTGCAGAGCACTGCAACGCCGAATCTCTATGGCAACCACCACGGACCACCAGCACACACAGGCAGTAAAGCACACGTAAATCCAGCCACGCTGGAGCAATATGGCTGATACAGGAAGAAGCGTGAGCGTGCACGAGATCGAGACGCACATTGTAGGGTGGACGTTTGTGCGCCAGACGATGGACGGTGTCGGACATGGGACAAACCGGTGGCAGTATAAACCGCGTTTGTGAGAGAATTCATGTTGTCTGTGTTAAAGTGTTACAGGAATAAGGTGAGCGAGGAGGATGGTGATGTAGAGGACTCAGGTGGAATGATAAGGGCGGTAAGAAGCCTAAGGGAACCTGACGTAATGAAAGCAGAGTAAGGTTGTGAGGGGGACGAAGGTTGAGATCTGTTGTTAGGAGGGTTGTGGGCTGTGGTGGGTGAGTACACAGGGAGTTCTGGTCTCCAAACTACCTGGGCAGAGGCATACTCAGCAGTTTCCCTCTGCATTTGGAAATACAATAGTGAGAGGACAAAGAGACAATAGTGAGAGGACAGAGGGAGTACAGCAATTAGAATGTGGGGGTGAGAGCAAAATATCAGCAGATGGAACAGAAGAATGTGACCTCATGAGAGATGAGGGAATTGAAACTGTGATGAGCACGAGAACAGTCCTAGTGCAGTGAGGGAACTGCTGCAGCTGAAGAAGCCAGAAGCACAGTAAGCCCCCACGTCTCCCCCCTCCACTGGCGTAGTCCTTCATCAGCACAGATAGAGATGGAGGCGACCTTCAGGTCAAACTCATTTTAATTCTGAATGCACAGGATTTTTGGGGGGCAGATTAGCAGCTCCATTTCCCACATCAGGTTATTGTTCGCTGCACTGAACACAACAAGTATTGATTGTTCCTGACTCAGAGGTGTAGCCAAGACTAGGAGAGCTCCACTTTAAATGAAGGCACTTAAGTATGTAGAAGAGCTCATCAGGTATAAAACGAAAAAAACTTTTAGTGCCACTAAGTTCAATGCAAAGGAGAAGCTGAAGCCATTCAAAGAAGCCAGAGTTATCCTCAGTAAAGACCTCGGCCCTAATCAAAGTCCATGCTGATCAGGGGCTCTCATTGGTTAACAAGCGAAGCAATCAGAGAGGTCCTGGTAATCAGTTGGCCGTAATCAGAAACCCAGTCAACCAATCAGGGAGATTGAGGTGATTTAGTGCACTTCCACCATATAAGCTACCCATCTAGTGCCTTCAGATCTGCAAGCTTAGCATACACAAAAGATGTACAGTGCCTTCAGAAAGTATTCATACCCCTTGACATACCACTATGTTGTGTTACAGCCTGAATTCAAAATGGATTAAAATGATAATTTCTCACCCATCTACACACATAACACCTTAATGACAAAGTGAAAACATGTTTTAAGAAATGTTTGCTTAATTTATTGAAAATTAAATACAGAAATATTGAATTTGCATAAGTATTCACACCCGAGCAGCAATTCCAACTTTGAGTCTTTTGGGGTAAGTCTAAGAGCTTTGCACACCTGAATTTAAGAAAAAAAAGCTAATTATTCATAAAACAAGTGAATTGTCAATCATTGCTAGACAGACATTTTCCAATCTTGCCATAGATTTTCAAATTCCACTTCGACATTAGGGGGTATTTGTGTCACTAGTCTACACTCATCTCAATTGCATACATTTTAAATTCAAGCTGTAACAAAATGTGTATAAAGTAAAGGGGTGTGAATACTTTCTTAAGGCACTGTATATGGTCTAGCCAGGGGACTCGTTTTCAGACTGATCCATATTTCTCCCTTCACCACCTCCTCCTGTCTTCTACGATGGTAACAATGCAAGCAGAGCACCAGGAAGGAACCCACTGTGAGATGGAAAGTTCCATTGTTCCATTTATTAAAGGAAGATGGGGAAAAAACTCCTCCACCCACCAGGGATGGTTTCTCTGCTGGTAATATCTGCACCCCCAAAAACGATGACAGCCAAATGAAATGTCACCCAGAGTGTTGAATTTTTTATGCCCTCCCGCGGCATCATGGGTCGTCAGCCAGTCAGCCAGAGACAGCCGCGATGGAACGCCTGGGTCATCTCTCTGGTTCATGCTTCCTAATCCCATCTCTCTGCCATTGAGTCCTCGCTCTCTCCATCTCTTACATCACTCTCCCTCCTTGATGAGAACCCCCCCAAATTTATCTTACTTTCAATTCTAAAGGCTAATTCTCTCTCATCCCTCTCGTCAAACTTCTCTCAATCACATACCCCCTCCTCTCTATCTTCCAGTCTCCTCCAACTCCAGTGGGGCTCAGTGAGAGGAGACTGGTTTATTCATCTCCCAGAGGGATTGGTCGTCTCCTCGTCGTCTCCCCAAGAGAACTCTGATCCACTGAATCAATGGCTGCTCAAGTACTCAACTAAGGCTACTTACTTACCAGATTAATACACCACAAATACAGAAGTATGCTAATCCAACCACTTGCTTGGTGGCAGAAGGGGATCCTAAATCACTGGCAAAGAACAAGAGGAAAACATCCATAGACAGGATTTGCCAAGCAGTGGACTAATCTTGAAGTTCTCTTGAAGCTTTAAATTGTGTTCACACTAGTGTAAGAGCTTCAGGGAGACATCAGTGCTGGATTGTAGGGATATTCAGGATGAAGACTTGTGTCTCACTGGTAGGTCCTTTTTCAGTTTACGGATCTTGCACTTTTGGGACTACTGCATTTGTTCCATTGCACCAGGCACGCTCAATCAAGCGCTGCTGAAATATTTGAAAGAAAACAAATAATATTTGAACCCACGCAGGTCTGGTAGTGAGCAAACTCTAGAGAAAGAGGTTGTGTTGTCTCCCTCTCAGTCGGTCATTCTGTCCATCAGTGAGTCACGTATGGTAATGGAGCTCTTTCTGTCTGTCTGTCAGTGTCTGTAGTTCTGTCAGTGAGTAGTCTCTCTATCCGTCTATCCTTCTGTCAGCGAGTCATGTAGTGTACAGTAATGATTCTCTCTTCTGTAATTACCACCTGGCTGCTGCAGATGGACATCAAGCACATTTAAACAGCTCTCCTCTGCCTCACTGCTCACCCACACAGTCACTAAACAGCCACGCCAGACAGCTGATAAACTAACTAGCTCACACACACTCTGCACATTCACAATGAAAATACCCACGCCAATATGTTTTCACTCATACAGTAGACGCTTGCACCTGGTGGTGACATCGGCATGTCTGTCTGCATTCATTTGCATTTACACAATGTAATTTTCACACTGAGCAGACGGGTGCCAATTTCAACACAAAGACGAGGCTGGATCACTTCCAATGTACAAACGAGAGGGGTATACACACATGAGCATGGGGGGGGGGGGGTATCCACCAACTAATTGGAGTGGTGCTGGACAGGCTAGTCCAGGGGCAGTTTGGGCCTTCAGTCTGTCATTAGAAGGAATCAAAAGAGAGGCCGGCTACACAGGACACTTTTCATCCTCTACCATCAAAACAGAGACCGCACAGTCAGTAGATAGAGAAAAATAGAGGAGAGGGGGATGGAGGAAGAAGAGAGTGAGCAAGACAGAAATAAGGCAGAGAAAAAAGAAGCAGAGATGAAGGAAAGGACAGAGACAAGAGAGAGGTATAGAAAGAACAGAAGAAGAGCAAGAGATGTGCTTTATTTGGCCCCGTCAGCTCCAGATCAGCACCAGGTGTAATGATGACCTCGCAGTTGAGTTGATGTCAAAAACAAAATGATCCCAACAGCCTCCCTCTCTTTCTTTGTTCTCCTGCTCAGCTGTCAGGTCTTTCGCTCTACTGCACCTGGCTGCCTATCCAGCCATAATAACCTCTCCTGCAG
Source organism: Salvelinus alpinus (assembly GCF_045679555.1). Taxonomy (NCBI): domain Eukaryota; kingdom Metazoa; phylum Chordata; class Actinopteri; order Salmoniformes; family Salmonidae; genus Salvelinus; species Salvelinus alpinus. Next base: position 4,743,487 of record NC_092107.1, read on the forward strand.
ACACAAGCGAAGGCAGTACTGGTCGACTAGGACTCCTTTCAATCGCGCCTCTAAGCTTCTTGATGCAATACTTTATTCTTGTAAATGAAAAGAAATGATTGAAATTGGTTTCTCATACACCCTCACATCTCTATTCCAAATCAAATTCTGCTTTTTTGCAACAGAATCAGAACAAAGGTGATCTATACTGTCCCAGAACAGAACTGTTATTTTAAAAGCATGGGAACCGGTTAATAATGTTATTTTATGTTCCAGGTGCAACAAAGCACCTATGCAAAGCCCTCACTCTGTCACTCAGAAACTTATTCCAGTGTGTGCCTGCCAGCTGAAAAGCTTTTGCCAGTGTGTGTGCACATAGGCAACCTGCCCTTCCCACTCCAACGCTCCAACGTTAAGCCAACTCTAAAGTTCAAAGACATTCAAAGTTCCTCAATAGGTATGATTCTGTGGGCCTAATTCAGATAATGCATGCCATAACAAGATACCCAGAGCTTCAAAGCAAGCCTCGTCCTCCACCCTCTCTCGCCAAACAACATTTCTGTTGCATCTCGCGCCCTACACTCGCCTGTCCAATGCATGTAAATAGCTTCCCTGCACTGACTGGTAAAGTAATTTAACGCTGAGCTAAATGTCATTTTTTTGTTGTTGATTTCAAAGGTTTAAAAAGGAACAGAAAGGAACGATATAAACCATTCGTTTTATTTTGGTTCAAACTGGTTCAGAACTTCATTTTGCTGGTCGGAACAGTGTAACGAAACAAAATAAGGGTTCTGTTAAGATTGGACAATTATTTCAGTTCCAACCCCAGACTGTCTGACTTCAGCAGCCAGCATGTTTGTTTTTCCCACAACCAGGAGGGGGGTAAATCACACAAAAGCACACCACAATGTGATATGTGACAGGACTCAGAATCACACAATCTTCCCCCTTGTCAGTTCTGTGAGAGAAATCTCCCTCAAGCCTTTGTGCTGTGAAGAACAGTCATGACAATCTTGACAGTAGAAATGTGATCTGAAAAGCAACTCAGGGAGATAGAAAGCAGCACCAAAGCTCTCTGCATCTCCACATCCATCTAGGCTCCCTCTCGCTCATTCACTCTCTGTCCCTTCCCTCCCATTACTTCCATCCCCACCTCTCTTTCTCCTACTCTCTGCATATCCCTGTGTGTGTGTCCCAATTACTGGCTGGCAGACCCTGATCCTCCAGTTAGTGGCTCAGGGAGAATTGAGACTGCATTCCTCCCTCCCCAGGCTCTCTGTCCCATAACCCCCCACTCTGCAGCTCCCAGTCCCTCTCCAGCCCTGGTTCACAACTTCCCACTCCGCCCCATCAGAGCTGAGATTCTGTCTGTAGTGCATACATTAATCATGAGTCATCCTTTTTCTTCCTCTGTAGCTGATGAACCTCACAAGCAACCACAGGCATTTGCCTAAACCCTGCTCCAATAGAGATCAGGGAAGCTAGTGTCTATGGGTAATGTCTAACTTAACGATAGCACCAACATGGCCAGGTTACTAATCATCATGGTTGTCAGCAATGACGCCCGTTAAGGTCATCCTGTCTAAATACTTTACAGTGGACACCTAAAGTCACCTCACCTCCTCCCGATACCCCATCAGCTCCCAACACTCTAGCACTCAGCTCAATGGGACGGGCACTGGGCGATGTGTCCCTGCAGAGGCATTGATTGATCCCTGCCCAAATCCAGAGACCCCCTTCCCTCCAAAAGAGGAAGGGAGAAAACCACCACAACACCATAAAAAAGGATGTGGAAAATCAAAGGGTCTTTGATGCCTCTCTCCTGCTAAGTCTCTGAACCTCCTACTGGGAGTTCAGCTAACATAGTGAGGACACACACACACACAGGTGAGAAAGCTACAGTAATGAGAGAAAATGCTGGGAAGTTGGCAGCGCTTTGCACTCAAGGACAAAAAAATAATCATCCGGCCACACAAATGGGTTTTACTGGTGTGACAAAATCAAGTGGCACAAAATGGCACTCAGTCGTAGATAACTTGTCAACAGCCTACAGCAGTGGTTTCCAACTCTGGTCCTCGAGTACCTCCAACAGCACATTTTTGTTGTAGCCCCTGACAAACATACCAGATTCAACTCATTGATGGCCTGATGATTAGTTGAAAAGTTGACTAATCAAGGTGTGTTTGTCCGGGGCTGTTGATGGGGTATTAAATAAAGGTTAAATACATAAATAAATATGTATTCGAGGACCGGAATTGGGAACCACTGGCCTACAGCATATGTACTGGGGCGTATTCATTACGCCGATTTTGTTGCAAAACGTTTCTTAAATGGAAACAACCGCAACGGACCTATCTGCATTTGTCAAATATAACTATCGTTTTGCTGTTTGCTTCCGTTTGGTTCTTAAACGGCCAACGATGTCAGTAGCTAATGAATACGCCCCTGTACTCACATAGCTCTGCCAGCCAGGTTGGTGTGGACATGCTGCTCGAAGTCTGGATACTTGGAGGCCAAGTAGGCAAAATCCGGAGGCTTGTCTTTGTAGCGGTTCCGCGGGTGCATTGATTTGTTCAGTGACATTCTCACTTCACTGTGGAGGAAGGACACAGCTGTATTTACACCTGTAACTCGTCAAAGGGTTGGGAGGCTAACAAGTTAGCTAACTGACGTAGATGCGTGTAAAAGCATACAAAGATAACGCTATGTGGGTATTAGCTAGCTTGTTAGCAAACAACAGGCATTCATCAGTAAACTGCAAGCTAGCTAACGTTAGCTAAAGCACATTTCAACTCCATGCTGCCTGTCAACAAAATGGCTAGCTAGACCTCTCTAAGCGAGACACGCTAGCGTTAGCTAACCTCTTGTTTTGGTGACTTGAGTACCTGAAATATTCGCTCGGAATATATTCTAAAAGTTTGAAAATGTCAACAGTTGTCTTGCACACACGAGAAGAGAACTCACGTTAGACTTAATGCGTAAACGTTTAGACCGCGTTTCTTCCGGAATGGTGGATGAAGTCACAACTCTGCGCCGAGACATTGGTTGACGTCAATATTCCGCGCATTTTTTGAAACAGTACCAAAGACACATTTTGAAGTGTCAGTGCTATCTGGGATCCTTGGGACCTCCCTACCCTAAATCAATAATCTAACTTCTTACCTAACCATGTTAAATTTCAACTTCAATGGGTAGGATCCCAGATAGCACGGACCTTTTGAAGTCTGACAGGCTGAGGCTACATACGAAATTATGTGGACATCCCTCCAAATTAGTGGATTTGGCTATTTCAGCCACACCCGTTGATGACAGGTGTATAAAATCGAGCATACAGCCATGCAATCCCCATAGACAAACATTGGCAGTAGAATGGCCTATACTGAAAGCTCAGTGACTTTCTACGTGGCACCGTCATAGGATGCCACCTTTCCAACATGTCAGCGCTTTAAATGTCTGCCCCAGTCAAATTTCAGCTAGAGCTGCCCAAATAAACTGTAAGTACTGTTAATGTGAATTGGAAACATCTAGGAGCAACAATGTCTCAGCCATGAAGTGGTAGGCCACACAAGCTCATAGAACAGCAATGCTGAGTGCTGAAGTGTAGAGCGTAAAAATCTTATGTCCTCGGTTACAACACTCACTACCGAGTTCCAAACTGCCTCTGGAAGCAATGTCAGCACAAGAACTGTTAGTCAGGAGCTTCATGAAATGTGTTTCCATGGACGAGCAGCCGCACACAAGCACAACAGTTTGGCAAGGCACTTTTGTTTCATCATGACAATGCCCCCATGCACAAAGCAAGGTCAGTACAGAAATGGTTGGTCGAGATTGATGTGGAAGATCTTGACTGGCCTGGACAGAGCCCTGACCTCATCTCCATCAAACACCTTTGGGATGAACTGGAACTCCAACTGAGAGCCAGGCCCAACCTCACTAATGCTCTTGTGGCTGAACGGAAGCAAGTCCCCGCAGCAATGTTCCAACACCTAGTGGAAAGCCTTCCCGGAAGAGTGGAGGCTGTTATGACAGTACAGGGGGAACCAACCAATATTAATTCCCATGATTTTGGAATGAGATGTTCGACGAGCAGGTGTCCACATACTCTTGGCCATGTGTGTCATCAGTAGTATTCTGGCAGCAATTTTATAAATGATCTTGAGTGTGTGGTTGATTGATCTATTATTCACATACAAATTGTGCTTCCTTACATACAATGAAGCAGATGGCAACATGGCAATTGTACACCTCACGCACCCAGTCAAACATTGCAAAGGGGTTACAGTACAACAGATGTTGACACTTGCTCAAATGTATCCAAGTGAATTTAACTATTGGTTGAGCAAGTATACTTTTGAGTCATAGCCTAACCTACTCAACATGATTCATCTGTTCCCAGAGCTGCACTTTACACTTCACCTATTATTTTCAATGAGACCTTTATTGTATTGTAGTCAGAAAATTAGATGTAGTATAAAGGTTCCAGCCAGGTGTTACCACACACTTACCTGGTAGAATGCAAAGAACTGAAGACACCAACATGGTCTTTCTTAGAAATGTAAGATTGAGGTCCATTAATGTAAAATGTCAATAATATTCTGTTCCAAGTATGGAAACCATCGCCAGGCATACATCACAGCTGTGAACGTTAATAATGAATCCCTTCCATTATATTAATACTTCATATACACAGTATACAATGTAATTATGAACATTTAATGATTAATGTCAATAGCCCTAGTCTGTCTATCATTATTGACCTAAGAAAAAAACATGCATTCACTGAAGAAACTCATGAAATGTTTAGACACGCCTTCATTGAAACCTTTAGCTCAAAATCAGTAAATCCCTGTGTGAACTTGTTATAGACATTCAATATGTCAAGCTGTGCATGTTCTTTGAGAACCCCCCTCCAACCCAATAAAAGGACAACATTTACAGATATTTGTTTAATGTTGCAAACAATAATGACATCCAGATATTGTTAACAATTTTGCTGAACGTGAGAAAGACCATGAAAGCAAAACAATAAATCCTGTTCAAGGTGTGAAGAACAGTGTGAAGAAGTCTGAAGCCCTCAACCTATTCACAAGGCAGATTATAGCAGACAGATGGACTTGAGACTGGGGGAAAAGGACCAACAGACAGTGTAAGCTTGTCTGCCAGGCCCTCTGATCCACCTAGCTAGTGCAGCATAGGGATTGCTTGGGACCTGCAAATGGCAAAAAGTGATTTATTTTCACAGGGTAGGTACAACAGCACAGGTATATAAAGCATTCATTCAATGATAACTATATTACAAGAAGAGACACATTCTCCCTCCCTCCCTCCCATTTGTTTATAGACCTTTGTCTAACCCAAGAAAGGGAAAGCTGAATTTTTCAATAACAATAAGAGTCAAGTCTAATATCCATTTAGGTTCACTTCAGGCCTGGTTTAGAATTTACACCCAAGGATCCAGATATTGGAATTCTGAATTTAGCCAATCGAATAGAGAAAATCGGCTTAAATCAGGAAGCTAACTTAGTCTAGCATCGAGAACAGAACAGATCAGGACACCAGAATGTCCTATAGTTACATTTTTGGGGGCTTCAGCTAAAACACATTTTATGGTGCATCAGCACCACCATGTCCAATTGTCCTATCGATTGCTGGTGTATGGAGTAACGCACGCCGACTCTCCAATCAAAATCTCCTACTGACTGACAGAGAAAGCAGCTTGGAGAAAGACCAGTCTGGGTCTGACTAAATGCATGGAGGCCTCTAGTCTAGAGGAAAAAGTGGTGTTCTCTCAATGAGAAGATTATTTTCTCTTAGAACATCTTTAGTCTGCCGCAATCCCATCACATATAGAGGAAGGAGCCAGCTCATTCATTTACAGACCTGTCCTCCTAACAGCAACAAACAACCACATTAAGTACAGAGCCGTCTGTCTGCAGCCATCGTGCCAGCCTGAGCCGACCTGTCTGGTAGAGTCTGTCTGGTGTCTTTGAAAAGTCAATATGCAAAATACACAGTATACATAGAAACCATACACCTGCTTACTAGTAAGAGACAGTATGGGTACAACCCTTTCTCATAAGAGAGAGTTCTCTTATCCTACTTCTAGCTCTTTTAACAGTATATCGTTTGTCAAGTGGACCAATTAGTATTTGACAGTTTAGCAGGGTGGCCTGTGGCTGATTGAGTCGGAGTCTGAAGTGCACTACTTTTAGGGAATAGGGTGCCATTTCAGACTCGACCCGAGTGTTCAGTGGCTTACATCACAGCACTTGAACCAGAAAGGCCCTCCAAACCAGACAGCTCAGCCCCTGGTACAACAGGGGCACATGCAGTAGTTCTAATGTCGACAGGTCAAAGGTCAAACTAGCCACTATGAGGGTTCAAAGGTCAGCAGCAGCACCTAGCTACATCCAAACAAATACACACAGGAAGAGGAACAGGAAGATATTCAGCAAAGAAGCTTAAGATAAGATCAGTTAAGCAAGTGGAATTCTTTATTATAGAAATGCATCAATGGAAAAAGGCTGATAAAAAAAAATGTTTATGCATTTTTAAATTTCTTACATCTACGGTCATCAGTCCGACAAAGGACCAAAGATCTAACGAAAAGCAGGGATGTGCCAGACAATAGGATTTTCCCTCACCTGCTGCAGCATGTTTTTTTTAAAAAGGGAAATGGAGGGATTTGGTTTTCATTTTGTTCAGCCTCCTAGATCATAAGATTAACAGAATATGATAAAGATCTGCCTGCCACCCAGGAGACGACTGCAATGTGTTAGTCGGCCTGTGGAGTTTCGCCTCGAGAGCTCTTCACTAGGAGTCTAAGCACTCTTCTGGGCACAAATGCAGCCTAGTAAGCCTAGCCAAAGACCAAAGTCAAGGCCGGTCTGTGGGAAGGGAGCTTCTTTAAGTAGGCTTAGGGGTGACGATCCCTTTACAAGAACTACCATCAGACCGCTCTACTGTACAGCGAACACAAGCATGTCTACTGCTATCATTTTATTTCATCATCAATTGAATGAATCCCCCCCAATAGTTCACCAGTCAGTTTGGTGGAAACAGATTTGGACACTTCCCTACAGCTCAGTAAAATTACATGTATTTTGCCCCCCACAGAAACAGCTTTATTACCTCTCAATCATTAATTTTTTCCCCCCTGGAGAGATCTTTTGCACATACCAAAACAAACCTGAGGGGCAACTTTGACTCCTTGTCATGCTATGACAGCGTATGACAGTCCGACTCATTCGAAACTTGCATATTTCATCCAAAACTAAGGCTTAAGCTTGCCCTCCCTAATTTACACAGCCCATAGATGCAAGCAGCACAAGACAATGGCCAACTGAGCATCAAATCACTTACATGATTCCTTTAGTATAACAGACAAAACCCAGCAGACACCGGATTCGTCAAATGGCTCGAAAAAGGGAGAGTTCAGTTGACTCCAATGGAAAATCACTCAGGTTAGACTTTGGACGTCAAACAGCCATCATACAGAGGGAGGGAGACACCTAAAGATCCTTTTCAAGTGAATTGAAATTAAAAGAGGTGATCCCTGATGACTGCTGCTAAAGGGCCAAGTGCTAGAGAAAGGCTGAGAAGCTCACCTTAACAGTTGCAGCCAACCGTAAGGCCCAGTACCGAGGCGAACAGACAGGGGGCAGCTTATCAGGGAGTAACCTCACGCTATTGGCTCACATAGCTTTCAGGTTAGAATTTAGGCTTACAGTCCACTGAGTTTAGCCTAAATGCTAACCAACGGAAATAAGGGCACCCATCTGCACAACATAGCCAGGTTAATTCATTGAGATGCCAAAACAGAAATGTTATCCGATTCAATAAACGCGAAGCAGAATACATTTATTGGATAGGATAATTCTAAGTTTTTCTACTAAGTTAAGGACACGTCATGACAAGAGTAAAAAGCTGTTTTGTTTTCTCAACCCCCAGATGTCCAAAGATACAGTTTGAAACATTTGTATATGCAGCAATTAATATATTCACTAGTTCCACATGAAGAGAAATGGTATGCACACTTCAGAAGTGATGTTACAAAGCTACAGATTATTCCAATAACACCCCCCCCCCCCCCCCAGACAGACAATCTCATATCTTCCGGCATCAAGGGATTATACTTCTCCTTTTGTTGTTTCCCCCGCCCCCTCAAAAACATCACCAACAGAGACTACAACAGTGAAAAGGAGAGAGAAAAAAATCATAAAAATAAAAATAGGCAGACAAAAAGAAATCTGACACGTAAAGAAAAGTTTTTTAAATTATCGGTTTTAGTGCCCTACATTTTACACCCAGTCAAAGAGTGTGTCCCAAATGTCACCCTATTCCCTGTATAGCGCACTAATTTTACCAGGGCACAAGGGCCCTGGTCATCCGTATTGCATCACATAGGGAGCCATTTGTGACACACAAAGAAACATCTGCCTTCAGTAAGTAGGTAGGTAAGGCTGCATGTGACAGACAGCCCCGCCCATGTTAAACCTATGGTACTTCTAGACAACGTTATCATGTAAATTTACAGTATACAATTTTGGATTCATCATCACCATGCAAGAATACTTTTTTTGCTGTGCAACATTTAATAGCTCAATCTACATCAGGAATAATGTACATAAAAGGACCAGAGTTATTGGACCAGAGAGCGTTATGACAGGATAAGGTATTAACCATGGTGTGTGTGTAGCCAGAGGAGATGAAGGAGACGGTGGGAGGTGAGGTGGGTTGCAGGGGGGTGGAAAGAGGCCTAGAGGGGGTGGAGTGGGAGGAGAGAGGGTGGTGGTGGTCTGATCTTCTCAGGTCTGATCGGATCAGCGACACTCCCACACTTTAACTGTTTGATCTACGCTTCCGGTGACGACATACGGAGCATTCTTGTGGAAATCTGAGGAGAGGAGAAAGAACATTAGTACAAAGGAAGAGTAGATAGAGGTTATTCATCACAAACCTATATTCCATTTAGCATTATGACCCGAATATATTTGAAGTTGAAGTCGGAGGTTTACATACACCTTAGCCAAATACATTTAAACTCAGTTTCACAATTCCTGACATTTAATCCTAGTAAAAATTCCCTTTCTTAGGTCAGTTAGGATCACCACTTTATTTTAAGAATGTGAAATGTCAGAATAATAGTAGAGAGAATTATTTATTTCAGCTTTTATTTCTTTCATCACATTCCCACTGGGTCAGAAGTTTACATACACTCAATTAGTATTTGGTAGCATTGCCTTTAAATTGTTTAACTTGGGTCAAACATTTTGGGTAGCCTTCCACAAGCTTCCCACATTAAGTTGGGTGAATTTTGGCCCATTCCTCCTGACAAAGCTGGTGTAACTGAGTCAGGTTTGTAGGCCTCCTTGCTCGCACATGCTTTTTCAGTTCCGCCCACAAATGTTCTATAGGATTGAGGTCAGGTCTTTGTGATGGCCATTCCAATACCTTGACTTTGTTGTCCATAAGCCATTTTGCCACAACTTTGGAAGTATGCTTGAGGTCATTGTCCATTTGGAAGACCCATTTTGGACCAAGCTTTAACTTCCTGACTGATGTCTTGAGATGCTGCTTCAATATATCCAAATAATTTCCATTCCTCATGATGCCATCTATTTTGTGAAGTGCACCAGTCCCTCCTGCAGCAAAGGACCCCCACAACATAATGCTGCCACCCCCGTGCTTCACGGTTGGGATGGTGTTCTTCGGCTTGCAAGCATTCCCCTTTTTCCTCCAAACATAACGATGGTCATTATGGCCAAACAGTTCTATTTTTGTTTCATCAGACCAGAGAACATTTCTCCAAAAAGTACAATCTTTGTCCCCATGTGCAGTTGCAATCCGTAGTCTGGCTTTTTTTATGGCGGTTTTGGAGTAGTGGTTTCTTCCTTGCTGAGCGGCCTTTCAGGTTATGTCGATATAGGACTCGTTTTACTGTGGATATAGATACTTTTGTACCCGTTTCCTGCAGCATCGTCACAAGGTCCTTTGCTGCTGTTCTGGGATTGATTTGCACTTTTCGCACCAAAGTACATTCATCTCCAGGAGACAGAACAGAACGCGTGATTAGTTATTTTTGAAGTCGGTTCAGTTTCTGTTCGATTATAAAAAAAGAAACAATGTTTCGATGATTTTTCCCCCCTCAACATTAAATGCACTACGCATTGTGTTGAATGCTATAACAATTTAAAACAATTAATAAAAGTACAATGGTAGTGACTTTCCATTACCGCTTATCACTTATTAACCCTCATGTATTCACATTACTTTAATAAAATATTTCAGTTGTGTGTATTACATAGATTTTATTTCATTACTTAATTTAATTCCTATGGTGTCTGACAAAATCACTATTTTGTAGTTCAAAGTAAATAAGGCATACTTATGACTGCTGAATACCATCAATCACTAGGATCATGTATTTTCAGGTAGAGAACTTGCAAAGCAACAGCTGCTCTCTATCACCTCACGATCACACATCCTTCTCTCTTCCGTAGCAGGCATAATAGAAACAGAAAGGACAAGTAAATGCGCAATGGATTATGGTCATTGTAGTCAATGACCATGTTTTATGCGTTAAACTAAGTAGAATATTGGCCAGTTGGAAACTAACTCCCTACTACATAGCACAGTTCAGACTGGATCTGATTGATCTCTAGAGAAACTGTGTGATGTGCGCATTGAGCGCATAGAAAGAAAAAACTAAATAGAATTAGTTGGGTTAAAAACCAAAAAAATCCCTGACATTTCAGTTAATCGCCCAGCACTAATATTTTGCTACAGTGTGCCGTACTGAACAAGACCCAGCTGTAACTGACGCTGACTGTAGAAGAAAAGATTGAGAGCGGCTTACCCAGAGAGGTAACAAAATGTTCATGGGCACTCAGGGTCTTCATGCAGCGCTTGTTCTTGTAGTCCCAGATCCTTAAGGTCTTGTCGTCAGCACAGCTTAATATGAACTTGCCTCCGGGGTGGACAAGCATCCCGCGCACCCAGTTATCATGGCCAACCTGGGACAAAAGCATTTGGTTAGAATTGTTAATACAAAATCTAGGGTCAGTTTCCCAGACTACTCCCGGACTAAAACTAGCTTTTTAGTCCAGGACTACGCTTAGTTCAGGGAACCAGTCAACCTGGAACAGAGCGTTCGGTTACGACTAGGGTGCAAGAAGGCCAATCCTATTGCAATTCATGTCATGTGAGGACTGGATTCAACAACATAAAAACTGCATGAATCGAAATTACCATCTATTGTATCTAAGATTGATGGTCCACTCACCAGTGTCATAAGGCACATTCCAATACTGACATCCCACATCTTGATGGTCTTGTCTCTGGAGCCAGACAGCAGGAAAGGGCCCGGCTTACCACTCTTCTTAGACTGGAAGGACACAGGGAGAACAACACGATGAGCTCCAATTGCCGCAGTAAAATACCAATACAGAACCTTTAGCAGTCTTCACTTGCGGGACGTCAATCCTTAATAATTTCTTTGTGAGGGCTATATGCAGCCAGCAGCCTTCTGAATTACATTTATTTTTATACCACAGCCTTTGATAAATAAATACCACCTTAAAATCAGGGGAAATGGACTACCAACAAAATAGTTATCAGACAATGTATATCTCCAGAGCAGGGCACATGCCTACACTTCAGAGGTTCAATTACAGACTCTGCTTCCATATAAGAGTGATTCTGAACACAGTAGCAGAAACTTGCCCTGAGGGTGCCTAACAGCTGAGGGCAATATTTGATTATAGACCAAAATTTGCACTTAGATTCAATTGTTCCATTTCTACATGGTCTGTGGTGCAGTATAAATCGGAATTTTCCCCATACTAAAACAACCATCCATTTCGTATTTTTTAAATCAAATATCTATCGTCGGCCGCTAAGCATGGAGTGATGAATCACGCTTCACCATCTGGCAGTCGGACAGAAATCTGTGTTTGGCGCTACCAGCACGAATGCAGTGCGCCAACTGTAAAGTTTGGTGGAGGAAGAATAATGGTCTGGGGCTGTTTTCCATGGTTCGGCTAGGCCCCTTAGTCCCAGTGAAGGGAAATCTTAATGCTACAGCATACAATGACATTCTAGACGATTCTGTGCTTCAAACTTTGTGGCAAAAGTTTGGGGAAGGCCTTTTCCTGTTTCAGCATGACAATGCCCCTGTGCACAAAGCGAAGTCCATACAGAAATGGTTTGTCAAAATCAGTGTGAAAGAACTTGACTGGCCTGCACAGAACCCTGACTTGAACCCCATCAAACACCTTTGGGATGAATTAGAATGCTGACTGCAAGCTAGGCCTAATCACCCAACATCAGTGCCCGACCTCACTAATGCTCGTGGCTGAATGGAAGCAAGTCCCCGCAGCAATGTTCCAACACCTAGTGGAAATCCTTCCCAGAAGTGTGGAGGCTGTTATAGCAGCAAAAGGGGACCAACTACACTGCCCAAAAAAATAAAGGGAACACTAAAATAACACATCCTAGATCTGAATGAATGAAATATTCTTATGAAATACTTTTTTCATTACATAGTTGAATGTGCTGACAACAAAATCACACAAATTATCAATGGAAATCAAATTTATCAACCCATGGAGGTCTGGATTTGGAGTCACACTCAAAATTAAAGTGGAAAACCACACTACAGGCTGATCCAACTTTGATGTAATGTCCTTAAAACAAGTCAAAATGAGGCTCAGTAGTGTGTGTGGCCTCCACGTGCCTGTATGACCTCGCTACAACGCCTGGGCATGCTCCTGATGAGGTGGCGGATGGTCTCCTGAGGGATCTCCTCCCAGACCTGGACTAAAGCATCCGCCAACTCCTGGACAGTCTGTGGTGCAACATGGCGTTGGTGGATGGAGCGAGACATGATGTCCCAGATGTGCTCAATTGGATTCAGGTCTGGGGAACGGGCGGTCCAGTCCATAGCATCAATGCCTTCCTCTTGCAGGAACTGTTGACACTCCAGCCACATGAGGTCTAGCATTGTCTTGCATTAGGAGGAACCCAGGGCCAACCGCACCAGCATATGGTCTCACAAAGGATCTCATCTCGGTACCTAATGGCAGTCAGGCTACCTCTGGCGAGCACATGGAGGGCTGTGCGGCCCCCCAAAGAAATGCCACCCCACACCATGACTGACCCACCGCCAAACCGGTCATGCTGGAGGATGTTGCAGGCAGCAGAACGTTCTCCACGGCGTCTCCAGACTCTGTCACGTCTGTCACGTGCTCAGTGTGAACCTGCTTTCATCTGTGAAGAGCACAGGGCGCCAGTGGTGAATTTGCCAATCTTGGTGTTCTCTGGCAAATGCCAAACGTCCTGCACGGTGTTGGGCTGTAAGCACAACCCCCACCTGTGGACGTCGGGCCCTCATACCACCCTCATGGAGTCTGTTTCTGACCGTTTGAGCAGACACATGCACATTTGTGGCCTGCTGGAGGTCCTTTTGCAGGGCTCTGGCAGTGCTCCTCCTGCTCCTCCTTGCACAAAGGCGGAGGTAGCGGTCCTGCTGCTGGGTTGTTGCCCTCCTACGGCCTCCTCCACGTCTCCTGATGTACTGGCCTGTCTCCTGGTAGCGCCTCCATGCTCTGGACACTACGCTGACAGACACAGCAAACCTTCTTGCCACAGCTCGCATTGATGTGCCATCCTGGATGAGCTGCACTACCTGAGCCACTTGTGTGGGTTGTAGACTCCGTCTCATGCTACCACTAGAGTGAAAGCACCGCCAGCATTCAAAAAAGTGACCAAAACATCAGCCAGGAAGCATAGGAACTGAGAAGTGGTTTGTGGTCACCACCTGCAGAACCACTCCTTTATTTGGGGTGTCTTGCTAATTGCCTATAATTTCCCCCTGTTGTCTATTCCATTTGTACAACAGCATGTGAAATTTATTGTCAATCAGTGTTGCTTCCTAAGTGGACAGTTTGATTGACTTGGAGTTACGTGTTCCCTTTATTTTTTTGAGCAGTGTATATTAATGCCCATGATTTTGGAATGATATGTTCGACGAGCTGGTGTCCACATACTTTTGGACATGTAGTGTGCACACAGATATAAAAAGTCATTACATGCCTCAGAGTTCTGAAACAGGGAAGGGCATGTTCTAACAGTTTGGGTTCCCCTGTGCAGGCTCATCTCAGCACGTAGAGCAGAGCAGTCTTAAATGTCAGACTCACATGTGGCTGCTTTAGTTCACAGAACATAAAGTGTGCCAGTATAATTGATGTCAGGAGAATCATTCTACCTGAACCAGCTCTGCTACTAAGCATCAAGTTCTTCAAGTCTTCAAAAGGAGAATTTGATCAAAGGCAAGGGTGTGTGTGTGTGTGTGTGTGTGTGTGCATACAACAATACCTTAGCCAAGATCAACAATACCATCACTGCAGACTTAGCACATCAACCATTCAAATGGGTAAATACAGAAAGAGAGCGCTAAAGAGAAAAACAGGCTCCCTCTGAGAACACGGGATATTGTGTATCATTGTGCGCAGGCATCGAGGCAAACAGGGTTCTTGACAGGGCCACTAGCTGCCTGTGAGGATAAAAGTTTTAATCGAATGAAACTGAAATTGGACATGCATGATCACAAGACTTGGGAGAGCAGGACACTCACAGGGCATCGGGGGTGGGGGGTGTAGACTCACAGGGGCAGGGTGGCGGTCTGACCCTGGGCCATGACAGGGTTGCTCCTGTAATTTTAATTTCATGGTCTGATTCAAACATGTCTGGCTCTGTGAGGTGCCAAATCTTAGGTTAGGAGACGGACCAAATAAGCCAGATATATAGGAAGTCAGAGGGAGGGTGGAGAGCAAAGTACATTTTCTGACATAAGCAATATGTCAGCATAAGGAATATCTAGGTCTACTTTCCCTTGGGCAATCAGATACTTGTATGTACCTAGCCGTAACGTTTAAATGGGTGTGCGCACAATATTATTTTGATGTCACATTACCATTTTACTTAAGGCATGTACATACAATGCTCTCGGAAGGCATTCAGACCACTTGACTTTTCCCACATTTTGTTACATTACAGTATTATCCTAAAATGTATCCTAAAATGGATTAAATACTTAGTTCCTCCTCAATCTACACGCAATACCCCATAATGACCAAAAAAAAA
This sequence comes from Salvelinus alpinus, assembly GCF_045679555.1. Classification (NCBI taxonomy): domain Eukaryota; kingdom Metazoa; phylum Chordata; class Actinopteri; order Salmoniformes; family Salmonidae; genus Salvelinus; species Salvelinus alpinus. The sequence goes on from NC_092107.1 coordinate 4,758,610, forward strand.
ACTTTTTTATTTATTATTTTTTTTAAACTGAAATCACATTTACATAAGTATTCAGACCCGTTACTTCGTTTTAGCGCCTTTTGCAACGATTACAGCCTCAAGTCTTTTTGGGTATGATGCTACAAGCTTGGCACACCTGTATTTGGAGAGTTGCTCCCATTTTCCTCTGTCAGGTTGGATGGGGAGCATCGCTAAACAGCTATTTTCAGGTCTCTCCAGAGATGTTTGATCGGGTTCAAATCCGGGCTCTGGCTGGGCCACTCAAGGACACTCAGAGGACTTGTCCCAAAGCCACTCCAGTGTTGTCTTGGCTGTGTGCTTGGGGTCGTTGTCCTGTTGGAAGGTGAACCTTCGCCACATTCTGAGGTCCTGAGTGCTCTGGAACAGGTTGTTTTCATTAAGAATCTCTGTACTTCACTCCATTCACCTTTCCCTCGATCCTGACATGTCTCCAAGTCCCTGCAGCTGAAAAACATCCCCACAGCATGATGCTGCCACCACACTTCACCTTAGGGATGCCAAGTTTCCTCCAGACGTGACGTGGCATTCAGGCCAAATAACCTTGTTTTTCAATGGTCTGAAAGTCTTTAGGTGCCTTTTGGCAAACTCCAAGCGGACTGTCATGTGCCTTTTACTGAGGAGTGGCTTCCGTCTGGCCCCTACCATAAACGCTTGATTGGTGGAGTGCTGCAGAGTTGGTTGTCCTTCTGGAAGGTTCTCCCATCTCCACAGAGGATCTCTAGAGCTCTGCCAGAGTGACCATCGGATTCTTAGTCACCGCCCTGACCAAGGCCCTTCACCCCCGATTGCTCAGTTTGGTCTGGGCGGCCAGCTCTAGGAAGAGTCTTGGTGGTTCCAAACTTCTTCCATTTAAGAATGATGGAGGCCACTGTGCTCTTGGGGACTTTCAATGCTGCAGGTACCCTTCTCCAGATCTGTGCCACGACACAATCCTGTCCCGGAGCTCCCCGGACAATTCCTTCGACCTTATGGCTTGGTTTTGACTGACATGCACTGTCAACGGTGGGACCTTATATAGACAGGTGGACCACAGGTGGACTCCAATCAAGTAGAAACATCAAGGATTATCAATGGAAACGTGATGCACCTCACCTTAATTTCGAGTCTTATTGCGATGGGTCTAAATACTTATGTAAATAAGTTAATACATTTGGAAAAAATTCTATAAACCTGTTTTCACGTTGTCATTATGGGGAATTGTGTGCAGATTGATGAGGAAAATGTTTTATTTAATACATTTTAGAAGGCTGTAACGTAATAAAATGTGGAAAAAGGGAAGGGGTCTGAATACTTTCTGAATGTACTGTAGATAAAGGTTTTGTCACAGATCCAGGGACAGGGCATAAGGGTAAGGTGCTTTTGAAGAGTCAGCAGGTGGCGTTTCGAGGAATGAAGGAGGGAACAAAGCCTTTAGTTCAGTGTGTATATCAGTATTTCAGTGTCAAGCTCCTCACCTCTGAGCCGGTGGCCTCCAAGATGGTGGGATGGGCGCTCTCAGGGGCCCAGGAGATGCACTCCACCACGTGTTCGTGCTCCCGCAGCTCGGCCTTGCACTCTTTGGACGCCACCACCCACACACGCACCGTCTGGTCGTTGGAGCAGCTGGCGATCAGGGTGCCATCCTGGTTGGGCCGGACCATCCTCACCCACTCCCTGTGGCCCGTGAACGTCTTCACACAGTAGCTGATGGATGGGAAGAGATGGGTTAAAGATGGTTGCTTACTTTGCGGAGGCATAGGAAATGTTGAATACTACTTAAAAGAGAAGCTTCTGCACACTTATGTGAACGTTTTGGCTCACGGTAAGCACTTCTTTTTGGCAACATACTTACCCAGTGGCCACCTCCCACATTTTAATGGTTTTGTCCCTTGAGGCAGATACTATGTGATCTCCATTGGGCATGATGGCTACAGACGAAACATTGTGATCGTGTCCTGGAAAACAAAAGACAACACAATGAGACCTTCACTGGGCCATAGGTAGCCTAGCGGTTGAGAGCGCTGAGCCAGTATCCGAAAGGTTGTTGGCTCAAATCCCCGGGCTGGCAAGGTGGACAAAATCTGCCATTCTACCAACAACAACTTTTACCCCCGGGCGCCAATGATGTGGACATTGATTTAAGGCATCCCCCCTGCATCTCTCTGATTGAGGGGTTGGGTTAAACATGGAAGACACATTTCAATTAAATGCATTCAGTTGTACAACTGACTAGGTATCCCCTTTCCAAAACAACCACTCTGACAAATAACTATTGGTTAAATGTCCAAGTACTGTACTTTAGACAGAGGCCAGTTGGGCTAACTGCATTGTTAGCCAGCTTTTCCTGCACAAGCCTTTCCATTTCTGAATGCCATCCACTTTGACAAGAAGTCCTCCCCATCATGTCACTGGAACTAAAACGTGCCATAAAAATCGGTTTTGTTCAAATTAGCCAATTAACATGAATAGTGAGATGGCCAAATACGCCCAGGGTGTCTTTGTTCCTGGAGAAGAGGCAGTTAATTACCTAGAGACCAAGGCAGCCATCTTTAATCAGCTGAAAAGATGAGGAAACTAAGGAGGCTCTAAAAAGGCAAGCTTAAATATATGTGGTGGGGAGGGGTAGTGTGTGGGTGGGGGGAGCCCCACAGTGCGCTATGGCTGTTATAATAATGGGTGGTGGAAGGCTCAAAGGGTTGTTATCTGTTTCAGGGGGGCCTGAAGGCACACGTAAAATGTGCCGCTTGGAATTATCCAGCAATTAGGATTAAAAGAGGGGAGGGGCAGTGACACTGCCTAAGGACTGGTACATTTAGAGTGCTGATGATATGAGAAATAGCACCTCGTCTTGAGGGTGTGTGTGTGAGTGAGTGAGTGAGTCCCCACCGCCTGTAGGAGTTGGATTGGGGAGGATGTTAAGAAGTGTGGAATGGCTGGCATTAACATTAAAGCCTGTGTGACAGAATTTGGTTGTGATGTGAAGCTCCTGTGTTTCACTGTGTTTTCTGTTAATTGAAGCAGATTGTCATGAACGTAAGTGAGGATGAGCCATATCATATGTGATAATGAACAGCATCGGTAGCACCTGTGTCCCAACGCACCATCCAAACACATGCTCACACATACACGTCTGGAATTGCTCATCCAAGCTTTGCCTGAACCAAACAATCACACATACCTCGCCATCCCTGGTCCTCCTTATGGTCTAAGTCTTAGACTCTAAGACATAATATCCTTCAACCGATTAGCTCTCTAGACAGTCCCACCCATCCACTCCTGTCCCCTCACCATGCATGGTTCTGATGCACTCAAAGCCCTGGAAGTCCCACAGCTTGATGGTCATGTCTGCAGAGCAGGAGGCCAACAGCTTGCCAGTATGGTCAAAGGATATGTCCTGGACAGAGTCTGTGTGACCCTTCAGCGTCCGCTCAAAGTCTCCTGTCTCATAGTCCCATACCTGGCAAGGAGAGAAAACACACTATTTCAGCTGCTGTGTGAACACATGAAAACACATGAACAGAACAACTCTCAGCTGCTCTCCACAATCTAGAAATCCCCATACCGCAACAGAGACCCCAAATACCAGTGTCTCGTCTAGCCTAGTCTGCACCGTGACACTGCCTCTTCCCCGAGCGACCAAGCAGCCAAAACAGGCTTACAGGAGGCAGGCTGTGACTGGCACAGAGAGATAAGGATAGATCCATAAAATGCAGTAGAAGATCATATTAATATCATATCACAAGAGAGCCAATACATCCTGGGTGAGGTGCCAGACAGACTTCTCTCGACATTAAATACCCACAGTCTGAGGTTCGTCTCTAGAGCTCCAATAGCACAGAATGACGAGCCTACAAGCCAGACAGCGTCTCGACATGCAAACACCGACTCCATACATATTTAACGTTCAAAACCTTTGTCTGATTAAGTTACTGTTTCTAGAAGAATACATTTGTCTGTGAAGCATATAAATTCAAATATCCCCATATTGGGATAGTGAGAGAAAGAAATAAGCCTAGGGTGGTTGAATAAATGTCTATTGTGATTGTGTTGATATTGACAGTGGGATTTGGGTCTTAAATAGCAGGGTCAACAACAAACACTAGTTTGGCTGCATCTAAAACATGACGGGTATCACATTACCCTGTGTTTCCAGACAGGCAGGCGCTGTGGGGATAAGCTTTTCCTCCATCGCTGAGCATGGGGGGGGGGCACTGGACTTGTGCAAACTGACAGAAGCCCCCTCCTGCCTCATTTGGGCTTTCTCCACTGCCAAGTCCACCCGCCCCCGCCCGTTTTGAGTCTAGTCTACCACAAAATCCACCCCAGTATGGCGTGGTGTTAAGTCTGCCAGTACCACCAAGACCATCACTTAGTCTGCTGAGCTTGTGCTTCTGCCACCAAACCCATCAGTGCTGAGCTTGTTACCTACGCAAGTGGCGGGCTAGTGAAACATAGTAGTGCAATTTATTACAGCTTATGGTATTTTCTTCTGCAGACCAACATATCCTATTAGATCAGTAAGCTGCAGTATAGATGCACTGCACAATGTCATTAGGTAATAAGGTCAGGGGAGGCTAACCTGAAAATTAACTGTGTTTATGTAATGACAACAGCATGAGATAAACAACCATAAAATGAATGTACGCCACTCGCAACGATGTGGCTCTAAGAATGACTAACATTAACTCTTTCCATTGACCAACTGAAAATAAGCTATATTCAATTTAAAGATCAAATCAGTAATTAATATAGGCCTACTTGAGAGAATGACACTAAAATAGTCACTTTAAAATAATGTGGTCCAGTCTGTGCTGAAGGCCTCCGCAGGGTCTTTCTTGCCATAAGCAGCAGTTAACCTGACACTCAACCTCAAGCTGTTTGGCCTAGTTTAGTGTGAGGGACAGGGCTTCTTATCACCATGCAGAGAAAGGGAATGCGAGACCCATCGAGAGCAAAGGAAGCAGAGAAGGCTCACTGCTCACAAAACCTGCTGATTTACATACTGCCAAGGTGGCGAGCTCAAGGACGGTAACATGTAAAAATAAATATATATAAAAATGGATTGCATAGATTTGCTACGTTAGCAGAAGGGAAAGCAGAGGACCAGAGGGGGAAGGAGTGAGGGCAAGCAGAGCATCAAAGCCATGACAATTACTCCCTGCATACCGAAAGAGGAGGAAGAGAGACTAGTTTCAGACTGCAGGCAAACCAACAGCCTTACTGGAATGTCAAAGAGAATGTCAGAGAGTAAGTCAGAGAGAATGTCAGTGTGCAGAGCTCTTACGTTCAGCTCCCCAGTTAAAGATTTAACAGCAAGGTCTGGAGGGAAAGTAGGGCACAGAGTGAGGCGAGCCAGGCTAGGAAAGAAGCTGCGGCATAAGAGGGCAGATTGGGAGATTTGGGGCCTGACTGTGCCTGCTCTGGGATGGCTGGATGGTGGTCGTGGCAGGGGTCCAGCACTCAAGCGAAATATGAAATAACAGGGGTAAAGAGGAAGGAGGGAGGAGGTGGTGAAGGCCCCTGGACGGAGTGTTGCAAAATAGAGAACAGGCGACTGATTCCACATGAATAAAAGATACAGCACAAATATTTATACTCATTTGGGCACAGAGGTAGCTCACTGTGGTAGCGCAGCAGACCAGACGCTGTAAAAACAGCATGGCAGACGAACCAGGGTTATTATACTGCCTGTATTAATGCACTTAAAAATAGCAATTTATGGATGTCAAATCGATAGAAGGGGGGTTGCTGTAGGGGGTGTCCTGATAAAAGGAGAGCGTGAGCGAGAGAAAGCGTGGGAGCAAGTGTGGTAGGTATTAGGTAGTGCTGATGCGATGCCAGGCTGGCACACAGGCTGAATGAACAACAAGGAAGCAGAGCTCATCGCTTTGGGAACGCAGCTAAAGCAAAACACTATTGTTTTATGAGCATCTCTCCTCTGCTTTTCTTAAAATATCTAAAAGAAATCCACACACGCCTAGAGCATATTATACAGCTAAGCAAATCCAATGCAAGTCAATAGAGAATGAGGCCTGCTACAGTGTACTCCATCTTTCAAAATATTTCAGCAGCATTGAAGGTCCCCAAGAACAGTGGCCATCATTCTTAATGGAAGAAGTTTGGAACCACCAAGACTTCCTAGAGCTGGCCGCCCGGCCAAACTGCGCAATCAGGGGAGAAAGGTCTTGGTCAGGGAGGTGACCAAGAACCCGATGGTCACTCCAGAGTTCCTCTGCAGAGATGGGAGAACAACCATCACTGCAGCGCTCTACCAAAATCTGGCCTTTATGGTAGAGTGGCAAGATGGAACCCACTCCTCAGTAAAACGGCACGACAGCCCGCTTGGACTGACCACGAGAAACAAGATTCTCTGGTTTGATGAAAGCAAGATTGAACCTCTCTGGCCTGAATGCCAAGCGTCACATCTGGAGGAAACCTGGCACCATCCCAACGGTAAAGCGTGGTGGTGGAAGCATCATGCTGTGGGGATGTTTTTCAGTGGCAGGGACTGGTAGACCAGTCAGGATCAAGTGAAAGATGAACGGAGCAAGGTACAAAGATATCCTTCATTAAAACCTGCTCCAGAGTGCTCAGGACCTCAGACTGGGGTAAAGGTTCACCTTGCAACAAGACAAAGACCCTAAGCACACAGCCAAGACAATGCAGGAGTGGCTTCAGTACAAGTCTCTGAGTGGCCCAGCCAGAGCCCAGACTAGAACCCAATCGAACATCTCTGGAGAGACCTGAAAAAATCTGTGCAGCAACGCTCCCCATCCAACCTGAGAGCTTGAGAGGATCTGAGAAGAATGGGAGAAACTCCCCAAATACAGGTGTGCCAAGCTTGTAGCATCATACCCAAGACGACGCATGGCTGTAATTGCTGCCAAAGGAACTTCCAGAAAGTTCTGAGTAAAGGGTCTGAATACATATGTAAGTGTTATTTTTACATTTTTAATTTGCAAACATTTCTAAAAACTGTTTTTGCTTTGTCATTATAGAATATTGTGTAGATTTATGAGGGGAAAACTAGTTAATCAATTTTTGAATAAAGGTTGTAACTTACACTTTCCGAATGCACTGTAATTGGCATATTTGGGTTAAAAACAGGTCAAGTAATACTATGCTTTTAAACAATTTAATTCTGAAATGTACCTCAAAATAGTCATTTTAATGTCTTCACATTCTCAAAATCCAAACTTAGATTGACACTATGATTGATATTGTAATAGTCATTATCTATGTGGCCTGAGTACACACTTGCACCAACTACACTGAACAAAAATATAAACGTAACAATTTACTGAGTTAGTTCATAAGGAAAATCTGTCAATTGAAAGAAATTCAGTAGGCTCTAATCTATGGGTTTCACATGAACAGTAATACAGATATGCATCTGTTGGTCACAGATATCCTTTAAAAAAAAAGTAGGGGCGTGGATCTGAAAACCAGTCAGTATTTGGTGGGACTACCATTTGCCTAATGCAGCGTGACACATCCCCTTTGGATAGAGTTTCAGGCTGTTGATTGTGGCCTGTGGAATGTTGTCCCACTCCTCAATGGCTGTACGAAGGTACTGGATATTGGCGGTAACTGGAACACGCCGTCGTAAACGTCAATCCAGAGCATCCCAAACATACTCAATGCATGACCTGTTTGGTGACATTTTCAGCTTGCAGGAATTGTGTACAGATCCTTGCGACATGGGACTGTGCATTATCATGCTGAAACACGAGGGGATGGCGGCAGATGAACGGCATGACAATGGGCCTCAGGATTTCGTCATGGTATCTCTGTGCATTCAAATTGCCATCGGTAAATGCAATTGTGTTCGTTGTCCATAGCTTATGCCTGCCTATCCAATGACCCCACCGCCACCATGGGGCACTCTATTCACAATGTTGACATTGGCAAATCGCTTGCCCACACACACCACCATCTGCCCGCAACAGTTGATACCGGGATTCATCCCTGAAGAGCACACTTCTCCAGCGTGCCAGTGGCCATCGAAGGTGAGCATTTTCCCACTGAATTCGGTTACAACGCCAAACTGCATTCAAGGTCAAGACCCTGACAAGCATGCAGATGAGCTTCCCTGAGACAGTTTCTGGGAGTTTGTGCAGAAATTCTTGGGTTGTGCAAACTCAGTTTCATCAGCTGTCCAGTTGGCTGGTTTAAGACTTGGTAAAGAAGATGGATGTGGAAGTGCTGGAGTAGTTAAACGTGGTTTGCGGTTGCGAGGCCGGTTGGACGTACTGCCAAATTCTCTAAATCGACGTTGGAGGCAGCTTATGGTAGAGAAATGAACATTACATTATCTGGCAACCTCTCTGGTGGACATGCTTGCAGTCAGCATGCCAATTGCACGCTCCCTTTAAAATGTGCAATGCCACAGATGTTTTGAGTGGCCTTTTATTGTCCCCCGCACAAGGTGCATCTGTGTAATGATCATGCTGTTGAATCCGCTTCTTCATATGCCACACCTATCTGGTGGATGGATTACCTTGGCAAAGGAAAATGCTCACTAACAGAGATGTTAACAAATTTGTGCACAGAATGAGAGAAATAAGCTTTTTGTGCGCATGGAACAATTCCGGGATCTTTTATTTCAGCTCATGAAACATGGGACCAGCACTTTACCTGATCCGTTTATATTTTTGCTCAGCATATGTTGACACCAAATTTCATGCTTTTACACCAAAAAATAATTGGTTCAGTGGCACGTTTTGATATTGTACAAGGACGTGAATTGGTTAAAGATGATGCAGTTCAATGGTTGGTACACAGCTCTGCAGTTGACCTTTAATGAAAAGGGACTCAAACCCAGGCCTTATTGGTTGCAGTTATACATACAGTCAACTCCCATACAAGTGGATAAAATAACTTGCCAGCACAGTGTTGGGGAAGGTGTTTGGGGCAGTTTGCTTGCATCTCATTTAATTGCATCACGTTGTTTGTACATTGTTTAATTATTTCCCTGGAGAATAACATAAACAACAAGTCTTTACTCTGTCTATGATGGTTCTTATATTCTACAGACCTTTATTGTGGCGTCCTCGGAGGCAGACACCATGACACTGAAGACTGGGTGGAAGATGACACGTGTGACGGGGGAACGATGGCCGCTCAGCGCGTACTTCTCCGGCGGGCGAGGTATCCACTCTTTGGGGTCACGCTTCTGGGCTATGGGCCCACCCAAGGTGATCTCCTCCTTGGCCTCGTTCAGCTTTGACTCCAGCTCCATCACCTTGGGGGTTAGGGGGCATATGTAGACGACATTGTAATACCGTCACAATAGGATATGCGGTAACTAAGAAGGAAATTAGCCGTTTCTGGCACAAAATGGCTGCCGCGCATCATCTGGTGGGAAACACATATTGGTGGTGGATGAGGTGAGTTTAGCCCTTACAACGTAAAGCACTTGAGACGTTTAGAAAACCTCAATTTTGGAATACAGTACGTGTATAATCTGTAAAAGAAAGCAAAACTGTCTAATATAAGCTTGCTAATGCTGATGATACATGGACATCTCTGCTGGCTTCTTCAGTGTACTTCTAAGTAAGCACATCAAAGCCACCCATATCAAACGATCTCATATCTTAAGGGCATTGGGTTAACACATTCAATTCTTTTGTAGTGTAACCTTTTTAATACGCTGTGTATAGTGAGTATCGGCCCAGATGACGTTCCGCCGCAGTCATGGGCCAAGACTAGGAGACACAATCCCCAGCTACAAAAAGCATCCCCTGAAACAAAACAAACCTTCTTTTGTAATCTGATGACTGAGGTCCATTTCTTTTCCAAAAGGCCAGCATACTTCTTATCCAATTCTTCATTCTGGTTGGGGAAGAAGAAAAAAAAGTTAGGAAAAGAACACTGCACGCACACAGAAACACACAATCTAGCACAGAACTTAGTTTAGGCCTAATCAGTGGGGCCTATGGGTCTGCCTGGGGGGCAGCTGAGATTGCAGACAGTCTTTGGGTACAGTAGAGTGCGCGAGCGCAGTAATAAGGAATGGGATTTACACCCCTACAGCCAAACAGAGTCAGCCTTGAGGCTAATTGTAAACACATACACACGGAGACATGCTTACAGAGACAAACACATTCTTAATCCCCCTCACGCAAGCTAATCTCCTGCAGACAAGAGTTTATGCCCTCACAAACCGTACACTGGGGAGGAAAATTAACTTCAGGTAGCCTGGCAGAGAGCGGCTTCCACCTGGAGAAAAAAACTAGCAACCGGGGTGTGGAGGCCATTTTTCTAAAGGGCAAAGGAGGGACTTCTGGTACGTGTTTACAGAATGGCTAGGGTATGGAGTAAGGCAAACTTAAGTGAAACCTGTTACGGGTACTAACCAAGATCAAAACATGTTGCCTAAAAACGAGCCTACATGTTTTATTCAGGGATGGCAGAAAGGGACAAAGAAGTGGTTGGTATGTGTGGAGACGTGAGACATATCGAGCCCCCCAGCTCTTGTTTGTGTTGGGGGTGCCAACGGGCCAGGGTGAGGTTGAGTTAAGTCACCTGCAGCTGAGCCCCACACTTGCCTCCGCCTCCACAGCATGCTAAATAGATCCAGTCACAGTGATCAGGGTCATATTTCACTGTACCCTGTAATTACATCTGTAACCCTGTTAATGTGGCTATTAAACTCTAAAAACTCAAAGGGGTAAGGGATGGTGTGCTTGAGTAGGTACGTATTTCCATTGTCTCTTCATGTGGTGTTACTAATGGGAGACGATGAAAGAGCCACGAGGGAGATAGGTGCGTTGGGATAGGGGTAGTACAACCCCTCTCTTCTCTGGTGATTCAGTACAGTACTATACCAGCTTCAGCTATCAAACAAACCATACAAAAATCTGATTGACAGGCTAGCCAGTTTCAGTGAGGGATTTTTTTTGTTGCTTTGTGGTAGATTTATCCCATTTCTTTTCCCTCTTAGGAGAAGAGAAAATGTGGATGTGTGAAGTAGTGCTGCAGGCACAGAGGGCAGGTGTGTGTACTGAAGCTGAGCTGCTGCTGCTCCTTGGAAGAAATAGCAGAGGTGTACAAGAGAACAGTTGCTGCCTCGCTCAGCGCTTGGAGTGATAAGGGGGGAGGAGGAGAGGTGATGGGGATGGAGGGATGAAAGGAGTCGTGGCACTGTGCCTGTGAAGAGAGGGAGGAGAGAGAAATGTGATCTGCCATCTGCCGATGGCTTAACACAAAGTCAGTCAGTGCTCCACACACACACCTCCTTATCACTGGTCTGCCAGTCTATCAGCAGGGTGTATGTGTGTGCACGTGCGTGCGGGCTGTGCCAGACGCGAGGTGTGGCATGCTGTTTAGTATGCCATCTTCAACACCACTCTGCTCACCTAGATACCGCATTACATTATTTTAGGAGGTCTTAAAAGAAACCCAAGACAAAGGCTGTGTAAATGTAGCATTAGGGGAAATGCCTTCATTCTCCATTGGCATAGCCTCCTCATTTAACAGATAATGAATAGACTAGATTAAGGCAACGGAAGGCTGTTAATGGAGTTGCCAGCATCATTAGGGCAGGCTTTTAACACATTCCTTCCAAAGTGCGGTGTGTGGTGTCAGACGCATCAGAGAGCTTCTCCGTCCATAGTAATCATCTATTATTCAGGCTGTTTCCACTAACTAGGGAGAAGGACTGAACACCTCTCCTATCTGTGCTATACAAATAGAGAGGTAATAACAAAGACTGGGAAAAAGAGAGGCAGAGAGAGCATTTACATGTTAACCTGCCACACGTCGTCTTTGCTCCTTGTTTTGTCTTGTTTGAGGAGAGATTGTTCATTGCATAAATTCAAAGGGCTCATTCATTCGCGACTTTAGCTGCTAGCTACCTGCAGTTCCATTAGCTCTGATAGAGCACAGCTAGGAAGACAGGAAGAGAGGTTATCTTCAGCTTCTGTTCCACAACCCTGACTGCAGTGTCGCCCTCGTTTGTGTGTGTGTGTGTGTGTGTGTGTGTGTGTGTGTGTGTGTGTGTGTGTGTGACAGACTACCTAATCATGGCTCTAAAGCACCTTAATCGGGCTCATATGGCTTCAGTCACACGTCTGCGTCAATTAAAAGGGGGAATAAAGTGGAAGTTAAAGCCGTATTGTTTGGGTAAATAGGCTTGATTGATAGTGTGTGTGTGTGTGTGTGCAATGTTCCATCATTACTCACCATGTCTAATTCTGCCTCCTTCTTGAAAGTTGAATAAGCCTCTTCATATCCATTGGAACGAAGATAATCAGCTATCGCTCGATTTCTGCAATAGGACAAAACAGCAATTAGTTAACTTGTTAAAAGCAGAAGAGATTAGAAGACGAGACATTGACTTAATTTAGAAAAGGCTTGAGTCAGGGATTTGACTACAGCTAAAACAAATAAAGAAAATAAGCATGTCTGAGTAACATGTAAATTGCATTGGTCTTTTGTTTGACATGCATGATAGAAAAATCACACACACAGACCAATTTGGCACAGATAGCACATGTCTGCTGTCGATAATGAGATCTTGTTGCTCTAGGCAAATAACGGAGGAATCACTCCCCACAGAATAGAGAGAAAATTAAAACTACTGTACACCCCAGAAACAGCTGCAGAGTGCGCACACACAGCTATTCTATAAAATTCTTTACATTAGATGAGACACGAGCCAAGTGAAAGATGAGCTAGCGGTATGAGATGTGGAGATAAACCAGACAGAGAGAAGTCAGGCAGTCATTTCACTGTGTGACTCTTCCTCTGTTCAGGGTTGAGCCAATACACACAACAATACATTAAAACAAATACTGTACACACGGCAATTTAATTCCACTAAATTATACAAAGTAACTTAAACATAAGCATGGCGAGTCAAATTTATTTACGGCAACTGGTGAATAGCCTAATGAATGAATAGCCTAAAAAAAGCATTATTTAGCAAAGGGATTTTTTATTTTCTTCTTCTCTGACAATTAACCGACAGAAGCCAGCCATTACTGGCTAACGGAAACCCTGGTCTGAACGGAATGAATTTACAGTGAGAACAGAATGTGAGTTTAAGTAGTAAAGATCGATAGATTGATAATAGGTGTCAAAGTTCAAGGAGGGCTTACTCTCACAGCGTTGTATGGGTCTGGATGTGTGTGGGGGCATTGGGCAAGGCTATTCACCTGAGTAAAATTACCAAAAAATAATACGATGTTGGGCTTGGCAGAGACACGGAGGCTGGCTGGCTTTAAAGTGGTGTGTGTGTGTGTTTGACAGTCTGTCAGGACAGCATGAAGCTGGCCTTTCAGCCTGACTGCACCCTGTGCCCCATGTACCACCCTGCCCTCCCCCCTCCTATTCCCCTTCCACCCCTCCTGTATCCCTGCCTACTCCCAGATGACAGAAGCAGTGTGATTACAACTGAAGGTCAGCAGGAGGTTATCGCTCATGTGACAGCCTGCTGCAGGTCTGGTGAGGAGGTTAGTGTGTTGTGTAAAAGAGTAGAAAGGGTGTGTGTTGCGACTGTGTGTGTGTACCGTGTTTCCCTAGCTCCACCCAGGCCCAGCAGACAGACAGAAACCCCTGAAGCATATTGGTTGTGCGTATGTACTAGTGTTATCCTGGGCTGCAACAGAACAGTCAGTCTTACTCTGGGGCTGCTTGCAGCAGCAGACAATGGTACACTGTAGGCCTCTCAGCTGAGATGGGCAAAACAAAAAGATCCTTGGTGTCATCTACACAGAGATATTAAAAGAACCCAAACCAGCCACAGCCTGTTCTGTCCTCCCCTCCAGAAAAGCACAAAACCCTGCACAAGGGTTTCCAGAGCCAAGTGAGAGATACAGACATCACCCCATCTCATTTCAGATTCATTAAACCCTTACAGTACCACCAAGGATTGGTAAAACTAAGCCACGATTGATCACAGCCTGTCAGTTCAAATAGGAACAAATTAGTGATAGTGGGCAGAGCAAGCAAGGAGGTGAGCAGAGCCAAGCACGAGCTAGCGAAATGCTATTGGCACGTTCAAACATGCATTTGCATATTTCCGTTATGGAACGCCTACTCTGACGTGCCCATGTGCAATAACTCAATTCGCCATGGCACTCCTTTAAACAAGCCTTATTTTTTTAAGTCCACTCTGGATTCTAGTTTTGGGAACAGAAAACTGTATTGAGCTCAAAATGTTTCATCTATAAGAACATTTACAGATGATCAGCCAAAATTCATCTCGTTCCATCTTCTCCCACTGCCGGCCAATGGGCTTCCTCTCACTACCATATTTGGTAGTGAGTGGAAACGCCAAGCGGATGCTTCACATTTATACATCCGGTGAAATATCTGGCCCCCATCCTCCATACAAGGGAAGATGGGGGCCAATTCAGTATTCTACCTCAGCTAGGAACAGGATGTATCAATAAGAGCAACAAATAGACTGGGAAGGACAAAAGCATTCTAGTGTCAGCATCAGTCAAGAATCAAGATAATGCAGTACTGCAGTGTCGAACTGACTGTTGAGATCCAAGCTTTTCCCTCACCCTGGCTCGACCTCTGGGGGGATAATTAATATATATATAATAAAAAACAGATACCAAAATTCACTATGCGGCAAGAATAGACGAGGGAGAGAAGGGGCAAAAGAGGGAGAGAAAGGGAGAAGAGAAAACAGAGGGAAAAAGAAAAGGGAGAGAGCGAGAAATGGGAAGAGAGGACTAACAGAGCGCAAGCACGCTGGTCTCCATGGCTACCAGCCCACAGTGAGAGGAAACAGTGTGTGGTTGGTTGGTATCAGTGAGTGGGCCACCATGGCCAGACGTAACAAAAGACATCCTCGCTCAGAGTACATGCTGTATCTACAAACTGTTGTTTACCAATTCAACACACACCAATGTCACATATCAACTATCCATCTAAACAGTGGCTGGCAAATAGATTACGTCATGCTGCTTACTTACACAGCCAATACCCAACCCCACCCTTTCTATAAAAATGTAAAAAACGACATGAGCATGAGAAACTCCTCTAACAAAGATTTCACCAGCTATTGCACCAATGGGAGAGTAGACCAAACGTATAACAACCCTAAACATAGGCTGAATGCAGCAGAGGGTGCAATGCTGCTATTCAAATGGCAGAGACAGTACACAGAGCGGTTCCATGAAGAATATACCACAAACAGAGCAAGGAGACGCTACATTAGCTCATACAGCGCTAGCTTGTTGCCAGCCAGCCAGTTTGTTGATCATGTTGAGCTAGCTCCGCACCACACACACCTGCTTCAAGAGCCCCGCCCCAGAGCAGCCACGCTGCTGCACAGCTTTCACACTGCATCACTATTTATTTTATTATTTAACCTTGAACTAACTAGACAAGTCAGTTAAGAACAAATACTTATTTACAATGACGGCCTAGGAACAGTGGATTAACTGCCTTGTTCAGGGGCAGAACGACAGCTCGGAGATTCGATCTAGCAACCTTTCAGTTATGGCCCAACGCTCTAACCACTAGGCTACCTGCCGCCCCTAAATTGACTATGAAATTAATTTAGAAGCAAAGCGCGACTGAGACCTGGTGCTGCATGTATCAAGCATCTCAGAGTAGGAATGCTGATATAGAATCAGTTTTGACTTTTAGATCATAATGAATAATATTACATGGACAGGGGGAGGGGGAATCCTAAATTAGCACTCCAACTCTGAGACACTTGTTACATACTGCCTAGTCTTACACCCTACAACAGCCCATAGAGTCAAAGACATTCACACATTTCAGTATACACTCACTCAGTCTTGATTGTACCAATCATTACCAAGCCATGGGCTACCTAGCCATCTTCTTACTGGTCAATCAATCCAGGCTATAAAACCAGCTTTTCTGCTTCGCCAGCCAGGACACCATCTAGCCGGCAGTGCATCTCTCTAACAAGGTTTCTCAAGTACACTTGACATCACAGCAGTAGACAAGATGTATAGACCTGCTGAATATTTCAACACTAGCCTGTATCATTGAATGTTTTATAAGCAATGTCTGAACTCTGAGGAACCATGTCACATATAGAATTCTATTCCCTTTAGAATTTTATATCCATTTGTATGTAGGTCAAGTCTTTGATCGTATATGCTGGTTGTGTGTGTAGGTATACCCTGCAGACCTGGTTTAAAAATAAGGTAGCTAGTATTCGTTTTCTTGCCTGCCTGGATTACCGATTGGGTGGAATTTGCACTTTTGGGACTATTCCATTGCACCAGGCAAGCTCAATGACATGCAGCTAAAGTATTTGAAAGATAACATGGTATTATTTGAACAAACGTGTGGTATTGGCGTATTAAGGCTTCTATGTGGAAGACCTTAAATCTGAATAGGCTCAATGCTTTATGAGTTGCCCTGCGCTGCCTGCTGCAGTATATAGAGCATGATATCACAACCTGGGCTTGTTCTGGCTCAGTGTTACAGTGCTTCTCTCTCTCTGGCCTGTGAAATGATAACCTCAGTGGAAACAAACAGGGTGGAGGACCGGGCTCAGTACAGTTATAAAAAGACAAGGTTACTGACTGGCAGGCAGAGAAAGACATTACAGAGAGAGAGAGAGATAGACATTCAATAAATAAACAATAGAATAAAAGCAAATGTGAGAGCGCTCGCAAGAAGTGGTGGGTTTCTTCTAGAGGTCGACCGATTAAATCGGAATGGCCGATTAATTAGGGACGATTTCATAACAATCGTAAATCGGTATTTTTGGACACCGACTTTGCCGGGTTTTTTTTTTACACCTTCATTTAATCTTTATTTAACTAGGCAAGTCGGTTAAGAACACATTCTTATTTTCAATGACGGCCTAGGAACGGTGGGTTAACTGCCTCGTTCAGGGGCAGAACGACAGATTTTCACCTTGTCAGTTCGGGGGAGCCAATCTTGCAACCTTACAGTTACTAGTCCTTGTGCACTCCACAAGGACACTGCCTGTTACATGAATGCAGTAAGCCAAGGTAAGTTGCTAGCTAGCATTAAACTTATCTTATAAAAAACAATCATAATCACTAGTTAACTACACATGGTTGATGATATTACTAGATATTATCTAGCGTGTCCTGCGTTGCATATAATCTGACTGAGCATACAAGCATACCAGTATCTAAGTATCTGACTGAGCGGTGGTAGGCATAAGCAGGCTCGTAAACATTCATTCAAACAGCACTTTAGTGCGTTTTGCCAGCAGCTCTTCGTTGTGCGTCAAGCATTGCGCTGTTTATGACTTCAAGCCTATCAACTCCCGAGATGAGGCTGGTGTAACCGAAGTGAAATGGCTAGCTAGTTAGCGCGCGCTAATAGCGTTTCAAACGTCACTCGCTCTGAGCCTTGGAGTGTTTGTTTCCCTTGCTCTGCATGGGTAACGCTGCTTCGAGGGTGGCTGTTGTCGTTGTGTTCCTGGGTCGAGCGAGGAGAGGGACAGAACCTACTGTTACACTGGCAATACTAAAGTGCCTATAAGAACATCCAATAGTCAAAGGTATATGAAATACAAATGGTAGAGAGAGAAATGGTCCTATAATTCCTATAATAACCTCAACCTAAAATTTCTTACCTGGGAATATTGAAGACTCATGTTAAAAGGAACCACCAGCTTTCATATGTTCTCATGTTCTGAGCAAGGAACTTAAACCGTTAGCTTTCTTACATGGCACATATTGCACTTTTACTTCTCCACTTTGTTTTTGCCATATTTAAACCAAATTGAACATGTTTTATTATTTATTTGAGGCTAAAGTGATTTGATTGATGTATTATATTATGTTAAAATAAGTGTTAATTCAGTATTGTTGTAATTGTCATTATTACAAATAAATAAATACATATCGGCCGATTAATCGGTATCGGCTTTTTTGGTCCTCCAATAATCGGTATCGGCGTTGAAAAATCATAATCGGTCGACCTCTAGTTTCTTCATTACATTCCCATCACTGTCCTTGGGCAAAGAATGGGACTCTTTACAGCCCATAGTGGCCGGTGCTTGCCTGCTCTGAGTCGGAGGGATACATGGCTTAGTAGAGCGGTTAAGATCACGAAGCCATGATCAACCATGTGGAAGCCATGGAAGAGCTGCACTATTGTAGGGCACAGGAGTTACTCTGCCCACAGAGGGGGAGGGAAAAAGGGAAAAAAACAAGGGAGCGGGAAGCTTTTAAGACATTTCTATAACAAAGGATTGTGTGGAGCATGTGCCCATATTCTTGAACCAATTATATAAAAGGAATGGGTATTTACAGTTGTATCCCTGGGCAACCCTAAAATGTCCAAGAAAAAGACAAGTCAGTCATACGAATTCTGTCCAGTTCAATGCATCTGATAGGTGGGGTTGGGCTACTCCAGACTTGCATCCAAAACAGCTCTCTATTCCCTATTAGTGTACTACTTTTGAACAGTGTCTCATAGGGCTCTGGTATGGGGAATAGGGAGCTCTGGCATAATGTAGTGCACTATGTAGGGAATAGCGCACCATGAGACTGACCCCATGTCTTTGTCATTAGACAGCAGCAATTAACAGTCTTCTTACCTGCAGACATCCAGCAATTAACCCTTGGCCTACAACGGTAGCGTCATTGGAAATCTAATTAACATAAAAAATTCCAATTTGTTTATTTCAGCTAGAGATATGTTTCTCAATCCACCGCATCCACCGATATTGCTCATCCGCATCTGCGGTGAAAGGTGCCAGAGCTAGAGCGGTGTTTGACAGACCATGAGATATCCCGAAAATCGGTCTTCTCATGAAAATGTCTGTAGCGTTCGAAATTATTCCAGAGGCCGGCCCAAAACAACGCTGCCGGAGGAGAGGGGCCGGAGCGGTCTCCTAGTGAGGCTTCGGATGCACGCACACCACCCACCGCTTCCAAGTAAATTACTCACTAACATCCAGTCCCTAGTTAAAGTCGACGAAATTAGGGCAAGAGTTAATTTCCAAAGAGATATCTGGGATTGTAACATACTGTTTCACCGAAACACGGCTAGCTTGGGACATGGTGTCAGAGTCAATACAGCCAAAGGGATATTCAGTGCATGCTGCCGACAGGAATAAACATCTCTCCGGTAAGAAGGGCAGGGGGTGTATGTTTCATGATTAACGACTCATGGTGTAATTGTAACATCATATAAGAACTAGAGGTCGACCGATTATGATTTTTCAACGCCGATACCGATTATTGGAGGAGCAAAAAAGCCGATATCTGTATAGCAGACGCAGTAGCTTATCTGACAAGGATAAAGACCTGCATGTTGGTCATAGCATGCCGCCGGCATACCTCTCTTTCTCTGGGGCTAGGGTTCTCTTCATTTTTATTAATTTTTTAAAATATTAATATCACAGTAGATGCCTAAGCCTATAGGCCTGTGCATCCCTTACGATGATGCATTTAGTGCTCAAATCTCTGACAGCTGAACCGTGAGGGGGACAATTGTTGCTTTAGGAAAGTAGGAGAGCACTCCATACTGCTATCTAAACCGCTGTGAATCGGCACAGGGAAAGGGAGTGAAATTAAGGTAATTCTGACTGTAGTATTTACCAGTACCAACCAAGTCAGTTTCCCCACTCCATACAGAGACAATGACATGGTACTGATCTGCTGGTTGGAGGAGGGTCAGTGAGCTCTACAAAACATGGAGGTGAGGTGTGTGTTTGTGTGTCTAGCTTGGAACTGTTGAGTCAGCTGCAAATGCACACTACACACAAAATATGCATGGTGAACACAAATCTGCCATAGATGGGGTATGAAGAACTAATTTGTCATACAACTAATGGCCTCTTCCCCTAGTAGCAGGCATAATGGGATTTGGTGGGCTCTGCAGAGGCCGTGCCTCAGCAGTCAAGGGCAGACTAAACCTACCAGGTGTTACATTGTTCAGCATGAGTGTTAAAATATATTTTAAAAAATGATAAAAAAGAGAAATGAGGTAGAGAGCGCAAGAGGGAGAAATCAAGAGAAGGGGCGAGACCGACGAGGGAGAGAGACCGACGAGGGAGAGTGGGGGAGCACAGGATTTAGATTACCAACTCATGTATTCAGCTTTCAGCAGCAGAGAGGACTAGCAGCAAGACCCACAAGTCAGGTTCAGTTAGATTAGCCTGCTAAAGTACACTACATGCTTGTGTAATGTATACAAAGCACATTTGTCCAACATTTAATGCACTAGGTTCAACAAGCAAAAACATCCTCTAACAGGAACAGGTTTCAAGAAATATGCTCTGAGAAATGTATGTTATCATGGCAGTCTGAGCACCAGCATTTTTCAGTAGTGTAGGTAGAACAGTTGTCCCACACAATCAGGTCTGTGTGTGTCTGACAGGCTGGATATTAGAACATTAATGATGGACCCCTTGCCAGCCCACCCAGCCAAACTTGATACCCAGCCCACCAGGTGAGTGTGTAGACAAGGTGGACACGTGTGAGCCATTTCCCATAGGAGCCAGCTGCCACACCCAATACAGAGCACAGGGAGTGATTGAGCTTGTTGTACCACTACAACAATATATCTGCCGATAAAATGTGTTCATTTGATGACGTCTCCATGTTTAACATATTCAGGAACGTCAGCTGACAATTCCACAGGGAGAGCGAGAAGCTTAGCCATCCCAAAAAGAAACGGCATAGAACTCTGAATGAATCAAACAAACAGTTACGTAATAATCAAGTGAAAAATGGCATCGATAAAATAAAATAAAAATTGGCCTCCATTTTCCAGTCAGTCACATAGATGCAGATCAAAGGTCTGTGTGAGTGTGTCACTCTGTACTGTCTTCAGGTTCCCTTCACTGCTATTCTGTACCATTAGCCTCAGCCTGTACAATGTACTTTCACTGTTTATTAATAATCTGTAACATTCATGATGCAGCTACGTCAGAGCAGTCACAGCCAGTGGGGGTTGCTGAGAAGGAACACAGTCACATGAAACATATTTGACTAAAGACCTGGAAAATACTAAATAGAAGTTCTTTGTGAAGCAGGAAAAAATAAAGACGCTTGAACGTCTTCCTCCTAATAAGAGGGGGGGGGGGGCTCTGTCGTGGCCTCTGGGCTTGAATCCACTGACCATGGAAAAACAAAAACGTGCTTTTCATTGGTTCAGGAAATAAGAATAGAAAAGGACTGGTTGCAAAAAATATATTTCGTAATCGTAACAGCTGACAAAATAGGCCTGACACATAAGACAAATATTTGTTTTCAGAATAAGGCTTCTCACTTAAAAAAGAAAATATATATATAGAATTTACATCAGTGAGGAAGACCTCCAAGAACAACAAAGTTTCTCAAAAAAAGTCTAGAGTCTATAACAAAACCAGCACACAAATGTCTTCCCCATTCTTTCTCCCTGAACTAACAATCTCTATGGTGACATGTCTTATAGATCAGTGAGCAAAATGCATTCTTCTTCTACTAGACTTTCTTTCAAAAAGCATGAGCAATTTATAGAAGCTTTCACACATGCCCTGAAGAACCACCTCTCTCTCCAGCTCAATCTGACAGTTGAGTTGAGACAAAAGCATTGGCAGAGGGGAGGAAGTTTTAAATAGAACGGGAACAAGATCCATTTGTGTGCGGCTTGATAACAAACCATGAAGAGGGTGAGGGAGGGGAACAGGGGTCAGAGTATTGAGGAGGCCGGGGCAGGCGGGCAGTCAGCTGGTAACAGTCACCATTTCCCTCCAGTCAGTCCATTGTTTTAGATGTAATGACTCAAGATGTCTGCCCGGTTTCCCACCAGGGTTCACAGAACAGACAGAGCGGGACCGGCAGTTGGTCTGTCACACAGATTTGAGTGGGTGTTTTACTGTCAAGAGCCTTCTCTTAAAACACCAGGGCCAACGTACTCCACAATAGATGGAATGCAACAGATGCCGGTCCTCATCGGCCTGGCGGCTCACATGGAGCAATGGTCCCATACTGGTTTCCTGTAGTGTGTGTCCGGGCATTACATAACGGAGTAGGAGAAGAATGTGAGGAGCCTGCTCAGTGTTCTGATTAAGGAGCATGGAGGATTAGAATTCCAACGGAACACTCGATAGCGATACTGAGAGTTCCATAGGCCCCATGTCTTCGAGGCCAAACTAAAACAGTGTCAAGAGAATGACGAGTGTTCTGTAACGTCATGTGAAGGACCGACACATTCATTGTCAACTTATCTCATTACAGATAAGTTAACAGCACCAACTTAGTTCATCAACGCAAATAAAAGATGCATGGTTAGGCTAACTCTTCCTAACACAATATTATCAGATACATTTTCAAAACTCAGATCATTAAACCATTTCACCTGTTATTTTTTATTGCTTCAATAGAGTGATCAGGGGCGTGCAACTCGTTCTCCTTCACACAAAGTACATTAGTGCAACACATTCGGCAGAAAATAGCTTCAGATGACAATAGAAAGGCAAAGCTATTTGGCCAGCAGCCACACATAGCTAGCTAAGTAAATTAGCTTATAATGAAAAGGCTAGGTATTTTTTTGCAAAAACAAATGCATGATCATAATATTTCTAATGTTTATCAGAAAAATGTAGCCAGCTACATTTCCTAATGTTTTGCGTCAAGTTAATCTAACATTCTGAGAAAAGTACTGTGAGAAAAGTGGCTCCACAACAGTCAGAGCGCTGTCTGCTGATAGAACGCCAGTTCGTGAATGTAGATATTTCATTGATAATGAGAGCTTATTATTACAATAACAAGCATTTTTGATCTGCGTTTACAAAACACATCAAGATATAAAACACATCAAGATATAAAACGCATAAGAAATATTTTTTCATTCCTGCATTAACGTGACCCCAGAGATAAAAGTTTTAATTAAACGCATAACCTTTGACATCTCTCCCCTCATATAGATCTGAAATCCCCTTACCCCAAGCCGAGCTCAGATACAACCTCACACACACCCACATCTGATCTGACACAGGGCTGTGTTAACCGTATTCCCCACCTCAGGAGTTAATTTACCAGGTTCATAGACACCACAGGGCAACAGACACCGCAGGGATGGTTACACACCTACCCTGTTATTTCTGGCTACAACAGTGTCTCCCCTGCTATTGGCTTCAACATCGGCCCTGACTTACTGCACAGATGAACACATCTGTGTGTGTGTGTAGAACTCCGCAAATCAATGCCTCTGGTTAACGATTCGTGGGACAACACACATGGGACTGTCTGAACTTCCACATAGTACAAAATCCATTGTATACCTCAGACCATTTCCTTGGCCACAAGCTAAAGAGATCTCCTCTGCACTAGGAATATTAGGCTGTGTCATCATCCACGTCCTTTGTTATATTCTGCCTCATGCCATCCTTCGGGTCACAGTTAGAGGCCAAACTGAATAGTGATCAAT
This sequence comes from Salvelinus alpinus, assembly GCF_045679555.1. Classification (NCBI taxonomy): domain Eukaryota; kingdom Metazoa; phylum Chordata; class Actinopteri; order Salmoniformes; family Salmonidae; genus Salvelinus; species Salvelinus alpinus. The sequence continues at coordinate 4,781,962 of NC_092107.1, forward strand.
AACATGAGACGAAGGAGGAGATCAATATATTTGGGCTGGGGACCTCAGGGGTGTCTGGGACCCAAGCACCCCACCTAACTACAGATCATTGATTCTTCCTGGATGGGCCCGATAGTTTTAGTTATTATTGTTCACCTCAGTTGGTCGGTTTTAAAAATCAATGCACATCTTTTGCTGTGAGTGAGTTGGCATTTTCCTTCACTGCATCCATGTCTGTCTGATGAGAACAATGGTAACTACTAGCTAGAGTTATGTTGCTTTGTGTCTCTGGAATAGATTGAATGGTTAACAAGGCATAGATGGTTTGCACTTTGCAGTGGGGCTAGGAAGGAAACGCAATTTTCAGTGTTCACCTGCTTTCCCCACTTTGCTGAATACAGATGCATGTATTGAGCTCATGGGGCTTCTAGCCCACGTAATAAAGATATTAAAACCTCTTTGGGATAGGGGGAAGTATTTTCACGTCCGGATGAAAAGCGTGCCCAAAGTAAACTGCCTGCTACTCAGGCCCAGAAGCTAGGATATGCATATAATTGGTCGATTTGGATAGAAACCTAACATTTCTAAAACAGTTAAAATTATGTCTGTGAGTATAACAGAACTTATTGGGAGGCGAAACCCAGAGGACAAACCGTCTAGGATTTTTTTGTTTGTTGAGTTGACTGTTTTCAATTCGTTTTCTATGGGGAACTATATTTATGAGGCACCTGGTTGCAGTTCCTATGGCTTCCACTAGATGTCAACAGTCTTTAGAAATTGGTTGATGTTATTCTTTTGAGAAATGAAGTACGTCAAGCCAAGTGGACTCTGTTTGTTGCGCGACCTGGAGCTCGAACCACGTTGATTTCATCCGCTATTGAACACAGTATATTCCGTCTTAAATTGTATCGATTATTTATGTTTTAGGATACCTAAGGTTGGATTAGGAAAGATGTTTGAAATGTTTGGACCAAGTTTACAGGTAACTTATTAGATCATTTGTAGTCATGTTGGGAAAGTTGAAACCGGTGAATTTCTGAATCAAACGCGCCAAATAAATGGACATTTTGGGGAAAATAAACAAGGAATTTATCAAACAAAAGGACCATTTGTGATGTTTCTGGGACATTTGAGTGCCAACAGAAGAAGATCTTCAAAGGTAAGGCCTGAATTATATAGTTATTTCTGACTTTCATGTCGCACCTGCCTGGTTGAAATATTATTTTCATGTGTTTGTATGATGGGGCGCTGTCCTCAGATAATAGCATGGTTTGCTTTCGCCGCAAAGCCTTTTTGAAATCTGACACGGCGGCTGGAATAACAAGAAGTTAAGCTTTATTTTGGTGTATTGCGCTTGTGATTTTATGAAAGTTAAACATTTCTAATAAAAAAAAATCTATTTCGCTAGCGGAACGTCTAGCCGTAACAGGTTAACCAGCCACAGTCCATGATAAGAGTTACTGCTGATGTCACAGGTACTGCTGATGTCACATGGCTGTGTTATTCAGGGTGGCTCTCGGGAACCGCTGGTGGTGGATATCAAAGATAGGGCAGCTCAGCAAGTAATTGCAACAAAATTGTGGGTTGTGTGTCTGTTTTAACTTCTTATGGCTGAAGGGGCAGTATTGAGTAGCTTGGATGAAAGGTGCCCAGAGTAAACGGCCTGCTCCTATATCATAGTTGCTAATATATGCATATTATTATTAGTATTGGATAGAAAACACTCTGAAGTTTCTAAAACTGTTTGAATTATGTCTGAGTATAACAGAACTCATATGGCAGGCAAAAACCTGAGAAGTTCCACTTCCTGTTTGGATATTTTCTGGGGGTGCCAGATTTTCCACTAGATGTCAACAGTCAATAGAACTTCGTCTGATGACTCTAATGTGAAGGGGGGCCGAAGGAGACAGGAATGAGTAATCACTTGCACGAGCTGATCACGCATTCACCATGCGCCTTCACATGAGTAGGACGTCCGTTCCATCTCTCAACTGAAGTCAATGTAGTTCTCCGGTTGGAACGTTATTCAAGATGTATGTTAACAACATTCTAAAGATTGATTCAGTACATCGTTTGACATGTTTCTACTGACTAACGGAACTTTTGGACATTTCGTCACGTTATAGTGGATGCGCTTTGTGACTTTGGTTAGGGCTTTTGGTAAACAATTCCAAAGTAGCTAATTGGACATAAATAACAGACATTATCGAACAAATCAAGCATTTATTGTGGACCTGGGATTCCTAGGACTGCATTCTGATGAAGTTCATCAAAGGTAAGGAAACATTTATCATGTATTTTCTGGTTTCTGTTGACTCCAACATGGCGGCTAATTTGGCTATTGTTCTGAGCTCCGTCTCAGATTATTGCATGGTTTATTTTTCGGTAAAGGTTTTTTGAAATCTGACACAGCGGTTGCATTAAGGAGAGGTATATCTATAATTTCATGTGTATAACTTGTATTATCTACATTTATGATGAGTATTTCTGTTGAAACGATGTGGCTATGCAAAAACCACTTGATGTTTTTGCAACTAGTGAATCTAACGCGCCAATGTAAACTCAGATTTTTTTATATAAATATGAACTTTATCAAACAAAACATGCATGTATTGTGTAACATGAAGTCCTATGAGTGTCATCTGATGAAGATCATCAAAGGTTAGTGATTCATTTTATCTCTATTTCTGTTTTTTGTGAAAGCTATCTTTCGCTGGAAAAATGGCTGTGCTTATTGTGGTTTTGTGGTGACCTAACATAATTGTTTGCAGTGCTTTCGTTGAAAAGCCTATTTGAAATCGGACACTTTGGTGGGATTAACAACAAGATTACCTTTAAAATGATATAAGACACATGAATGGCTGAGGAATGTTAATTATGAGATTTCTGAATTTTTGAATTTGGCGCCCTGCACTGTCACTGGCTGTTGTCATATCATCCTGGTGACGGGATTGCAGCCATAAGAAGTTAACATGGTTGGTGGTCGTGTGTGTGTTACTCACAGTTCGTCTCGTTGCCGTTGTGACAGCACCATGGTGGCAGCAGGGATGTGGGCGGGGCCAGAGGTGGTCGAGCACAAGGCGTGGCTTTCAGCTGCTGCAGTTTCCCCCAGTCAGAAGATCAGTTCAATCTAATCAACACCAGACACACTGACAGTGATGGCGTTCCGATGCACAACGACTCCGGCTAACTGGGGGATGGAGGCTCTGCCACTAACGCAGGACTCTGCCCCCCAAAAGCTCTGGCTCCAGAAACGAGACGAGGATAAAGCCTGCAGTAGGGTTACCAGTCAGTTCTAAACCGCATCTGGAAAGAGAAAGAGCAGGAAGAATATGAGCAAGAGGAGAGAGAAAGTAGCGGGAGAGAGAAAAGGAGAGCGAGCGGTCAGTATTATGCATGACAGACACCACATAGAACTGGGGATGGGGACAAGAACATTCATATGACAGTAAAGAGCATGTGTCTAAAGCAGAGGTGGGCAAAGTTTTGGGCACAAGGATGGCATCGGGATTTTGAAATTAAACGGAGGGACACATTTTTTGGGGGACCAAATGTTTGTTAAAATCAATTTGCGGGGGCATCCCAAGTGGCGCAGCGGTCTAAGGCACTGCGTCGTAGTACTTGTGGCGTCACTACAGACCCGGGTTCGATCCCAGGCTGTGTCACAGCTGGTCGTTACTGGGAGATCCACGAGGCGATGCACAATTGGCCCAGCGTTGCCCGAGTTAAGAGAGGGTTTGGCAGGCCGAGATTTCCTTGTCACATCGCGCTCTAGACTCCTGTGGTGGGCTGGGCGCATGCAAGCTGACACGGTCGCCAGGTGTACGGTGTTTCCTCATACACATTGGTGCGGCTGGCTTCCGGGTTAAGCGAGCATTGTGTCAAGAGGCAGTGCGGCTTGGCTGGATCGTGTTGGAGGACTCACAGCTCTCGACCGTCACCTCTCCTGCGTCCGTACGGGAGTTGCAACGATGGGACAATTGGATACCACAAAATTGGGGACAAAAAAGTGGTACTTCAATCCAGGCCACGAGAATAAATAAAAAAATACGTGCCCCTTTCTACTCCCCAATTTTGTGGGCCCCCTTGGTCTAAAGCCGTCTCGTCACACTACTGAGAACCAGAAAGATATGGAGAGGTCACAATAATGCAGTGGACCTCTTGAATCAATAGACTGTAATATAGGCTTGGTCAACACAATGTGACACCCAGCAAAAATTCGATACATCCTCATTTTCATCAGGTGTGTCGTGTCACCTGTTCAACTCTCCCAGTAACCCCTCTTCTTCTACCTTCCCACCACACTACTCCAGCCCTATGAGGTAACCTGGTCAGGTCACGGTGGCAATTTAGTCTGGAGCCCTTGGTTCCCCCTGTAGGGAGTTCCTAACACATGTAGGATAGAGAGATGACCCAGATTCAGCCAGCTGCAGGCAGCCCACTTCAGTTCCCATCCCAAAGGCTGTCCAGTAGAACAGTAGAAAGCAGGACAGACTAATGGCCGACTGTACAGCCAAATCTCCAGGCAGACCCACACTAATTTCTCCATTTCCCTCAGAATTGGCTGATAACAATACAAATGAAATCAACTGACAAGGGCTTCAAAACAACAGGGCTCAAATAATTATTTTAATAATTCAATCAATCGCCTTTTTGGTCTCATGGTTTCTAAACATCTCATTACTTAATTTTATACAAACTCAAAGTAAGAGGGCATGAGTGCTTCCAAGCATACAGGAAAACATACTACACTCAGGAACCAATTGATGGTACTTGGGATTAACCTGAGTTTACAACCAAGGCCAACCGCCACGGTAAACCTCTTAGTCTACTGGGAGCAGGATCACATCGTCTCACCCAGACCAGTAAACAAAAAACAGCTGTTAAATGCTAAGGGGAATCTCAAAGTATTTTCCTTGATTCCTGGGCTTCTCCTCCAATGCATTCCTCGTGTACCTACTCCTCATTTCATTCTCAACAACGACTGACGAGAGCATTGGAAGAGAAGATCAATTCCAGCCTTTGCTTCAACATAGCACCCAGGACAGGGTGACCCAAAGGCACAGGGCTCCGCATTGACTAGTATTTGTGTTTTATTAAGATCCCCATTAGCTGTTGCAAAAGCAGCAGCTACTCTTCCTGGGGCCCACACAAAACAGAACATAAATAGACAAGAACTGCTCAAGGACTTTATAAAGGCACACGTAGCCTACATATCAATGCATTCAAACTATTTTGGCAAATAGGGGAGAGGCGTTGCAACTAGAGGTCGACCGATTATGATTTTTTATTTTATTTATGTATTTTTTATTTCACCTTTATTTAACCAGGTAGGCCAGCTGAGAACAAGTTCTCATTTACAACTATGACCTGGCCAAGATAAAACGACAGTGCGACACAAACAGAGTTAAACATGGAATAAACAAACGTACAGTCAATAACATAATAGAAAAGTCTATATACAGTGTGTGCAAATGAAGATTAGGGAGGTAAGGCAATAAATAGGCCATAGCGTCTAAATAATTACAATTTAGCACGGAAGCAGTGTTGTATGGCATTCGTCTGGAGGTTAGTTAACAGTGTCCAAAGAACGGCCAGAAGTGTACAAAATGGTGTTGTCTGCGTAGAGGTGGATCAGAGAATCACCAGCAGCAAGAGCGACATCATTGATGTATACAGAGAAGAGAGTCGGCCCGAGAATTGAACCCTGTGGCACCCCCATAGAGACTGCCAGAGATCCAGACAACAGGCCCTCCGATTTGACACACTGAACTCTATCGCATCTACCAGGAGAGGCAGTCATTTGAGAAACCAAGGCTGTTGAGTCTGCCAATAAGAATGCGGTGATTGACAGAGTCAAAAGCCTTGGCCAGGTCGATGAATACGGCTGCACGGTAATGTCTCTTATCGATGGCGGTTATAATATCGTTTAGGAACTTGAGCGTGGCTGAGGAGCACCCATGACCAGCTCGGAAACCAGATTGCCTAGCGGAGAAGGTACGGTGGGATTCGAAATGGTCGGTGATCTGTTTGTTGACTTGGCTTGCGATGACCTTGGAAAGGCAGGGTAGAATAGACATAGGTCTGTAGCAGTTTGGGTATAGAGTGTCTCCCGCTTTGAAGAGGGGGATGATCGCTGCAGCTTTCCAATCTTTGGGAATCTCAGACGATACGAAAGAGAGGTTGAACAGGCTAGTAATAGGGGTTGCAACAATGGCGGCGGATAATTTTAGAAAGACAGGGTCCAGATGGTTTAGCCCAGCTGATTTGTATGGGTCCAGATTATGCAGCTCTTTCCGAACATCAGCCATCTAGATTTGGGTGAAGGAGAAATGGGGGAGGCTTGGGCAAGTTGCTGTGGGGAGTGCAGAGCTGTTGACCGGAGTAGGGGTAGCCAGGTGGAAAGCATGACCAGCCGTAGAAAAACGCTTATTGAAATTCTCAATTACGTGGATTTATCAGTGGTGACAGTGTTTCCTAGCCTCAGTGCAGTGGGCAGCTGGGCGGAGGTGCTCTTATTCTCCATGGACTTTACAGTGTCCCAGAACTTTTTGGAGTTAAAGCTGCAGAATACAAATTTCTGTTTGAAAAAGCTAACCTTAGCTTTCCTAACTGACTGTGTATATTGTTTCCTAACTTTCCTGAAAAGTTGCATATCGCAGGGGCTATTTGATGCTAATGCAGAACGCCACAGGATGTTTTTGTGCTGGTCAAGGGCAGTCAGGTCTGGAGTGAACCAAGGGCTATATCTGTTCCTGGTTCTACATTTTTTGAAAGGGGCATGCTTATTTAAGATGGTGAAGAAAGCACTTTTAAAGAATAACCAGGCATCCTCTACTGACAGAATGAGGTCAATATCCTTCCAGGATACCCAGGCCAGGTCGATTAAAATGGCCTGCTCGCTGAAGTGTTTTAGGGAGCGTTTGACAGTGATGAGGGGTGGTCGTTTGACAGCGGACCCATTGCGAACACTATATAATATAATAAAAAATGAAATGTTCAATTTGGTTTAAATAATGCAAAAAAAGAATTGTGTTAGAGAAGAAAGTAAAAGTGCAATATGTGCCATGTAAAAAAACGAACGTTTAAGTTCCTTTTAACTTGAGTCTTCAATACTCCCAGTTTTAGGTTGTAGTTAATATACGACTATTTCTCTCTATACCATTTGTATTTCATAGACCTTTGACTATTGGATGTTCTTATAGGCACGATAGTATTTCCAGCCTAATCTCAGGAGTTGATAGGCTTGAAGTCATAAACAGCACCGTGCTTCAAGCATTACGAAAGGCTGCTGGCAAACGGAAGAAAGTGCGGTTTGAATGAATGCTTACGAGCCTGCTGCTGCCTACCACCGCTCAGTCAGACCACTATCAAATATCAACACTTAATTATAATATAAACACACAAAAATACGAGCCGTAGGTCATTAATAAATGGTTTTTAAAAAACAGATTACCGATTGTTATGAAAACTTGAAAATCTGCCCCAATTAAATCGGCCATTCCGATTAATCGGTCGACCTCTAGTTGTAACCTACTGGAAGAACATTCAATACATTCCTTATATTAGTCAACAGTCAATTTGAAGCCTAGGTGACCCTAAGGCTGGGGATTTCCACCTGTTGCTTTTTTGCAAGAGAAAGGGAACCCACTTTGACAGCAAGAGAAGTACCTACATCAAATCTAGAGACAAAACGTATAAAAGCAGAGGTTGCCTAGTCAATAGATTAGGGCTGTCCCTAACAACAAAAAATCTTGGTTGACCGAGAGTCATCTGTTCTTTCGACCAATTGATTGGTAGACATTTTTTTAAATGTGTATTTTTCTATATATATATATATATTTTTGAATAAAATCCACTATATGTAGGTTACTGTCTGATGCTTAAGCACAGCAATTAAAAATTAAGACACAAATTAAAAGGAGACAGAGATTACAGTCTAACCAAAAGACAAAACAATCCTGTTCCAGACCCGCCCCTCTTCCTCCCGCTGCTGGTCTTCCCAGATTCTGCCATTAGGCAACTTCTAGTTGACGATAATATGCTACACCAGCGTTGCCAAGTTATCATTGCGTGCCAGTTATTATTTTCATTTAATTTATAATGAAGTGTTCATATCTCAAAATCAATGTCATGTGGTTAATCAAATCTATCTAAATGAAAAATCTAAAAGTAACTTCTATTACCATTGCCAACAAATATATATCCTATAAATCACGTTTGCTATGCATGGCCTGTCAGCAAGGAACTTGAAACATTGTATCAACTATTAACTTGGGTCTGGCCTGAAGCTTGCTCTAGCAAACTGGAACAATTTTATAAAATATTCTGGGCCCTCAGTTTACTGCACCAGTGAGCTCCTGACAGACAGACACAGCAGTAGGCTATTTGCATAAGTAAATAATCAGGTAGGCCTTTATGACATTTCCACCGGATCTGAGCTAGACATTTTTTTCACCTTTCATGCTGAATGGTTATAGAAAGAGAAAGCTGGAAAGATTGCTCAAATTGACAATAGTTCCTCAAAGTAGCCTTTTTTAAATGATTTTAAAAAAACGGACATCCTTTACCTTCTTTTTGAGGCAAAGAAAAATTACTTTGTCTTAACTCACCTTCAGTGTGAAGCTTCTCAATCAGAAATAGTATCAGATCCCCAAATGGGCACATGTATAAGCCTACATTTGCGCGCGGAAAAGGTAGCCTAGGCGTAATCAGGTGCTTGTCCTTACAAGATTAACAGGAGCGCTCCAAACAAAATAATGAATAGATTGACAAACCGTAAATGGAATGAAATAAACCAACACTTGTCACAAGTTAAACCTAGGTTGTGTACTCTGCAAACAACGTGTCCACTCCTACAACGCTAAAAATGTAATAAAATAAATGCATTAAAATAAATGACCCTTACCAAACATTGTAGATGAGAAATTATGGTAATTAACGGTAAATGTACAACTGGTGATACTGGTGTGCCATCCCTGCGGCCTCAACAATGGATTAGTCCACTCAAACAAGTGTCTCGTGTGCCATAATATTTTTTTTTGCCACAGCTCACCTAAAAATAAAAATAAGTCGACCAACAGCCAATCAGCCCCAAAAAAGTATTTTAAGAAATTTGACCAGTCAACTAAAGGGGTCAGCCCTACAATAGATTCTACACAAAACCAGCATTGAGGAATACCGGAATCAATAAAAACGGAAACAGTGGTTCTTTATCAGCGGTTGGTGGACTTGACACTGATGTAGCAGTGCAGTCAGAACTGGCTATCAGCAGCAGATAGCTAGAGGAAAGATACATGGGGCTTTGGCTTTGAACTCTGCTGTGAATGTGAAGTGCCCTGGGCACCACCTGACCTATGAACACTGATGTCATCACCATGCCAGCGGTAACCACCCTGTCATACTGACTGCAGGGGGAAAGTCTCAGGGGTTTATTCAGTGAGGTGAATCGTTCACAACGTTGCAGATAGAACACAGCATTGGTTGCTCTCATGTGTCATACACTCCAGACAGGGGCTACATGGCTGGCAACATGAAAGCAGTAGGCTTGCTCTGGATAAGAGCCTGCTAAATGACTGTAGTGCAATCTAACATGTTGATTTCCCAAACTAGATATTTTTACTATTAATAGCTGGCTTCTGTGTGTAATTTGTGTATCATGTTTGACATTGCTCTTTACCATTCTCATTACAGTGTTTTGTCAGTAGTAAGTACACTGTTGGAGCTAGTGTTGTCACAATACCAACGGTACAATACCAGGCCAAGTATCACAATACCAAGTAGTATCGCGATACCAGAGGGAAAAAATAAAAATAAATCTGTTCTAGCATCCTGTTGGTCACGTACCCCAGACGCTTGTTCCCGTTTTCTAAACGTTCTGGGCATGTGCTACACAAAAACCTGTCACTGAAATTCACAATTCACACGCAATACAACACATTGAATTTCACTTTATATTGTTCAGTGTATAATAGGAAACTGCATAGAATGGCTGATTTGCCAATATTTGTTAAGGCCTACCTGTGACTTGGCTGGAGGAATGGGAGAAAGGACTAAACATGCATAATGATCTGCATGTCATTGTGTCACATCTCATGAGTAGCAGAACCCTTTCCTTTCTTTCCATGCCAATCACATTTGCCTAGACCTACTGTCAGGTTACCAGGTTGTTAGATAGCTAGGAAACATGACTGAACAACGTTTGGTAATGTAGCTATCTAACAACCTGGTAACCAATAATTAGCGACCCAGGAACAGTTTAAAAACGGCCTGCTGAATGAGTGTTCAATAGTGAAACAGCAGCAGACTATTCCAATAATCTTGATTATCATCATACCCAAGGTGATGTGAGTGTGTGTGTGTGTGTATCTTTGCTCAGAATTCTCCAACTTTCCCTGTGGTCAGACAGGGCTCTACAGTGCGACCACTTAACTCGCATATGCACATAAATATTTTAGTTGACAGACCTGGAGCTAAGAAAAAAAACTATGTATTCTTGCATCAATCTAAGTAATTTTTTAAATCGAAACATGTCAGTTTAAGCTAGAGATATCAGCATTTGCCAATGTCACACCTCCGCACCTGCGGTGAAAGAGCTGGAGCTGTGTTTATCAGACCATGAGACATCCCGATAATCTTGTCTTCCCACAAAACCGTCTGCAGCGTCCGAACGGTTTGACCTAGAAAAGGGGAGACTCTCAAACACGATGGTGGTCTCCGCTTTACTCTACGACCCCCACAAGTGTCAAGGGACTCGTCTATAGATGCTACAGTCGATGTGCCAAATTCTGTTAGTAGCGTGCCAACAGTCACAGGACTCATCTTTAGGTAACCAGTACCGTTTTTTTTTTTTTTTATGAATGGACGTACGAAGGTATTTTAAAGGCCAAATTCAATATTTTAATCAAATTACCACTTTTTATACCTAAAGGGGTCCTAAAATTCCAAATCAAAATGATCCATAACTTATTATTTACTTTTTTAACTGTCAGCTTAAGCTTAGACTTTTAATAGTTCATCGCTAATATTTTTCATTGAGCTCCTGAATTTCTGTATGCGCCTATTTTTCAACTTAGGCGCAAACCTACTCCTTGTAAAACAAAGTCAGCGTAGAGCCCTGTCAGGCATGGCACAGTAAGGACTCAATATTCTAAGAATGGCTCAATTCACAGGGAATCTTTCTTAGTCAACACTCCACTGACACTAAAAACAGGAAAACAATGTTTGAAACCATCTAGGTAATGTCAATAACTGTTATAAAAATGCAGTCTTTGTGAGGCAAGTTCACACAGCCTTCAAACAGTGAGGTGTAGGTGAATTTACAATATCTTGATTCACAATCAACTAAGACTAGTAGGCTAGTTGACATCTGATTATAAATGTAAAGAATAATAAAAGCAGTAAGCAGATTAGCTGTAGGCCTACAATAGCATATCAAAGATCAAAATCTAGAGATGTAAGCATGAGTCAACAGGCTAACAGAATAACCGTTGAATTTCTTCAACATCTTAATCCTTACAATAGTAAACTACACTGATATTGCATTTAGTCAATGCCTTTCTGAAGTCCAACAAAGCCATAAACAAAGGAATGGCAAATGCTTCAGCGGTACACTTCTATGGAATGATGGAAACAATGGGTGGCGCACACGTGCTATTTAGCAGCATGTAGTATTTAGCAGCTCTACCATACTGTGCCAAACAAAGAATACAGCAATAGGGATTTAGAAGAATCCCTGCCCAGGGGCAAGTCCAATATCACTGCATTCCCTTTCCCAGATTTCCACATCCAAGTACCAATCACAATAGCATGATTCCTTTGCTGTCGCCACCCCCACAACAATCCAAAATGGCTTTGAATATAGAGTGCATTAAATGTTGAAGCCCTGGGCCTGTACTCAAAGCCTCTCGGTTTAGGAAAGTTGATCTAGGATCAGGTCTCCAGTCTATTTGAAAAGCAAAACTGATCCTAGATCAGCACTAGCTTTATGAATGCAGGGCCCTGACTACCTCTCGTCTGTCACCTGACAGGGCTCTATATTGCGACCATTTTACTTGCATATGAGCCTAAATATTTTGCTGTGTGACCTGGAATTTTTATTTAGGAGCACCAGCGCACGTAGAAAAGTGAAAATAAATCAGATCATAATTGTTGCAATGATTACTTCCCTGTGCCGCAGCCCGAGTGCCACGGAGAATACAGTGAGCACAGATTGACACTCATCCTTGCATCACTACTAGAAAGAAAACGACGTGTCACCTCATTTTTCAAATGGCTCCAACATTTCTTTAGCCCTATTCCGACGGGATAAGTTTTATTGGGAGTGGTCGGGTAATGTAATTACATGCACAAAACAGCTTAGCTCCACCCGAATCTGCCATGTCATTAATTTTTACATGGCAGGAGCGTAATAAATCGAACCAAACGCCGAGGTCCTCTGATAATTCTAGTCCCGTGTGAATCAACATTAGAGAAATTTCTGGGTTTCACAGGTGTTGCTCACGGTTGGAGAAACAAAAAAAGATTGGATAAATTGAACAAAATGCTATGCATAGCCTATATATGAAGGGCCTACCTGTATCAACTTTCAGTGAATGCTTTTATTTACAGTACCAGTCAAAAGTTGACATCTACTCATTCCAGGACATCGACTATGAAATAACACATATGGAATCACGCCGTAACCAACAAAGTGTTAAACAAAACATTTTAGATTCTTCAAAGTAGCCACCCTATTGCCTTTATAACAGCTTCGCACACTCATTCTCACAACCAGCTTCATAAGGTAGTCACCTGGAATGCATTTAAATGAACAGGTCTGCCATGTTAACTTCTTTGGTATAGGGGGCAGCATTTTCACTTTTGGATGAATTTCGTGCCCATAGGGAACTGCCTCCTACTCTGTCCCACATGCTAATATATGCATATTATTATTACTATTGGATAGAAAACACTCTGACGTTTCTAAAACTGTTTGAATGATGTCTGTGAGTATAACAGAACTCATATGGCAGGCAAAAACCTGAGAAAAAATCCAAACAGGAAGTGAAAAATCTGAGAGTGGTCGTTGTTAAAGTCATCGCCTATTCAATTCCCTGTAATATATGGATCTGTTTGCACTTCATACGCCTTCCACTAGATGTCAACAATCACTAGAACGTGGAATGAAGCTTATGCTGTGTTGTGGGACCGGATGGGAGGGGAATGAGTCAGTGGTCTGGCAGATTGCCAGTTCTTGGTCGCGCGCTTTCCTCATTATATCGTCTTGCGCTCCATTACTTATAGAGACTAAAAAGAATTCTCCGGTTGGAACCTTATTGGATATAAATTATAACAACATCCTGAAGATTGATTCTCTACTTACTTTGACCAGTTTATTCGACCTGGAATATAACTTTTTGAAGTTTTCGTCTGACGTTTGCCTGCATCTGCGCGAGAGTTTGGACACGTGCACTACACATGCTAGTAAAATTAGCTAATTGGACATAAGTAATGGACATTATCGAACAAAACAACGATTTATTGTGGAACTAGGATTCCTGGCACTGCATTCTGATGAAGATAATCAAAGGGAATATTTATGATGTTATTTCGTATTTCTGTTGACTCCAACATGGCGGAGAAATGTTGTTACTATCTGAGCGCCGTCTCAGATTATTGTATGGTGTGCTTTTTACGAAAACTTTTTATTTATTTTTTTATCTGACACAGCGGTTGCATTAGGAACAAGTGTATCTTTAATTATATGTAAAACATGTATCTTTCATCAAAGTATATGAGTATTTCTATTATTTGACGTGGCTCTCTGCAATTTCTCCGGATATTTTGGAGGCATTTCTGAACATGGCGCAAATGTAAACCGAGATTTGTGGATATAAATATGCACATTATCGAACAAAACATAAATGTATTGTGTAACATGATGTCATATGAGTGTCAACTGATGAAGATGTTCAAAGGTTAGGCCACCATTGAGCTAAACGACTATCGCTCTGTAGCACTCACTTCCGTCATCATGAAGTGCTTTGAGAGATCATATCACCTCCACCATACCTGACACCCTAGACCCACTCCAATTTGCTTACAGCCCCAATAGGTCCACAGACTACGCAATCACACTGCACTGCCCTAACCCACCTGGGCAAGAGGAATACCTATGTAAGAATGCAGTTCATAGATTACAGCTCAGCATTTAACACCACAGTACCCTCCAAACTCGTCATTAAGCTCGAGACCATGGGTCTCGACCCCACCCTGTGCAACTGGGTCCTGGACTTACTGACGAGCCGCCCCCAGGTGGTGAAGGTAGGAAACATCACCTCCACTCCACTGATCCTCAACTCTGGGGCCCCACAAGGGTGCGTGCTCAGCCCCCTCCTGTACACCCTTTTCCATGACTGCATGGCCATGCACGCCTCGACCACAATCATCAAGTTTGCAGCTGAC